>NW_022170663.1:16264718-16409100 GCF_008802855.1 Photinus pyralis | reverse complement strand
GATCAGTTATCATATTATTGTCGTGCTCCAATGCAGTGATTTTATTGTGGGAGTATTTGCCCTGAATTCTTTTAATTGTTTTCCACATATCAGCTGTGCTCGTATCCGTATTAATTTCAGATACATACTGCTGCCAGGATTTTCTTTTGCTGCTTTTTATTGTTCTTTGTGCAATTGCTTTGCATTTTTTATAATTTATGAAGTTGTCTTGATTGGGATTGTTTTTATATCGATTGTAGGCTTTTTTGTGTTCTTTTATTGCAGTTTTACACTGGGGGGTCCACCATGGGACTGTTTGCGCCTTTTTGTTTATCATCCGTTCAGGAACACTTTTGCTAACTGCCTTCATTATTAACTCCGTTAAACTTGTAACTATTTGGTCAACATCCGCATCTGCCGCGTCTATGTCCGGGAGCATACTAGATGACGTCAAGGTTCTGTATTTTATCCAATCGGCCCGTTTGAAGTTGCGTAAGGGAACTAGGTCTAGTGGAACTACAGTTGCCTGTTTATGATAGATTTTTATAAAAATAGGAAGATGATCTGAGGTGTTGGGGTCTTGCAGGACCTCCCATTCAAGAGATATCGCTGTTCGCGGATCGCTTAGTGATAAGTTGATATTTGAGAAATTTCCGGTGGAGTAGTTAATGTGTGTCGGTTCCAAAGTATTTAAAAGAGAAATGGAATTCAATTCAATGATTCTCTCAATGATACGGCCTCTGGCTTCGGTATGTTGCGATCCCCACAGAGTGTTGTGTGCGTTGAAATCCCCAATTATTATGAAAGGAGTTCTTAGTTGGTTCAACAAGTCTTCTATTTCTGCATAGTCAAAGTTTCTATTAGGGGGAATATAGACATTGGAAATTGTGATGGAGTTTTTATTGAGTATCTTTACCGCAACTGCTTCAAGATTGGTGTTCAAACAAATTTCCTCCGCTACATTTTCTTGTTTTACAAAGATAGCTACCCCTCCGCTGGCTCTCCCGTCATTATTCCGATCTTTGCGAAATGACGTATAGTTGCTTATTTTGATATAGTTGTTTGCTTTTAAATGTGTTTCTTGCAGGGCAAGAATCCAGGGTTGATGTTGACATATAAGGTTCTGTAGGGCTGGTAATCGTGTATATATTCCATTATAAATTTTTCCATAGACATTAAGTATGTATTTTTGAGTGTTTTGATATATAGATATAGTTCAAACAGACAGATACGATAAAATAGGTGTTAAGTTGTTTAGTTAGTTTCTTGAGACAGATCAGTGTCATTTTCGGAGGATTCCTCGTAGTATTCCTCGTTTTCGTTTATACTCAATTGCTTGCGGATTTTCTTTTTTAATTTTGTGATTTTAGTTTTCATATTTCTGTTTGTAAGGTGAGGGTAAATTAAGTTGAGAGTGTCTAGAAGCTGGTTTATGTCATCGGTGTATTTCAGAGCAGTGTTCAGCGGGTCAGGACATCCTGTAACGTTTTGCATAAAGTCCCCAAGTTGCTCGTATGAGATTGTAGGAGTCGAGGATACTTGTTCTAGTATTTGCTTGACAGGTGATAATATCTCGGTGATGGGTAGGGAGGGTAAGCTCTCGGTCGATGAACTTTTCCTAATTTTCTTAGATAGCTGCTTTTTTGACTTCAGGGCTTGATTTTTTGGAATAACAAATTCTTGTGTTTTATTTGTATTTTGTGGAGAGTCAGGGGTGCTGAGTGGTGAAAGTGATGTAGTTGATGTTGGGTTATTGGTTGATACTGATAATGGTCTCTTTTTAGATTGGATTATTGGATTTTCAGCACTGAGTGACGGCTGTACAATTTGTGGTTCAAGAGACAGAGTTTCATTAGGTTGTAGTGGTTCGTCTTGCTCAACTCTTTGGGGTAAAGAGTCTTGCTCAACTCTTTGGGGTAAAGATTCATTGGTATTAGACGTATTTTTATCTGGACATTGGTCAGCTCGGTGCCCTGTCAGTTTACATGAAAAGCATGTCAGCTCACCTGAACTGATAAAAATTCTGTACTCAGTGCTTTCATGTTCGACTGTGAAGGATGGAGGAATCGATACATTTTCGTCTGGTTTGACATATATCTGACGTCGAAAGCTTAGTATATGATTATACTCGTCACCAGGAAT
Source organism: Photinus pyralis (assembly GCF_008802855.1). NCBI lineage: Eukaryota > Metazoa > Arthropoda > Insecta > Coleoptera > Lampyridae > Photinus > Photinus pyralis. Next base: position 16,406,979 of record NW_022170663.1, on the reverse strand, counting down.
ACCAAGTCTGAGAAACGACATTTTGGAGACAGTTATGAGGCCTAGATCACTCAACATATTCTCGAGCAAATCATTCGGTATCGATGGGCACACGTTAGACAAAATCAGTCTGGTGGCTGGGGTAATTAATCGGCGTATTGAAACGTTCTTTCCCTCAATGACAATTCTTTCATGGTCGCGAATGACATTATCGACCATCTGTGTGGATGCTAAGTAAATACATATTCTGTTTTTTGAAATGCGCGACGCAAATGAAATATTTTTTGGTTCGACTATTTTTCCGATGGCAATCACATAATCGCTAATTTTCAGGTCGTCCACCACGTCCATTACCACCGCTTGTTCCTTCTTGGGGTACAATGAAGTTTTTATTGCATTCGCATAGCTATTGATGTGACTGTTTGATTGGGATATATTTGGGTTTACTGGATTGATTGACATTGTTTGGATTTGATTCATTGTTGATGTGGTTTTAAGAGAATCTGTATTTGGATATCTCTTACAAATAAATTGTTATTTATATGCAGATTATTGATGTAGACTGGGTTCAAAGAGAATCTTTTTTAAAACACGTTTTTATTGGTACTATTGCGGCTATCGATTTCAACCACGTAGGGTCATCTTCAGGCCGAGCTATAATATATTGTTTAACGATACATTTACAATGTGGTGATGTCTTACCGTCAATACCGTCAATGTATTGACGGTAAGACATCACCACATTGTAAATGTATCGTTAAACAATATATTATAGCTCGGCCTGAAGATGACCCTACGTGGTTGAAATCGATAGCCGCAATAGTACCAATAAAAACGTGTTTTAAAAAAGATTCTCTTTGAACCCAGTCTACATCGTACAACACGTTTAAAAATGGAACAATACATCAACCGAACACCAGACGCATACGTGAACACTAAGTGCAGTTTTCGCTTTGGAACTTTAGCACTTATACACAAAACAATCCGTTTTAACTAGTTTCGAACTAACTTCTGTCTGCAATAGCAATTGTATTAAAACCGTAATTAATGCGCAAGCATTTTTTACACAACTCGAAATGAAATTAAATTTGGAAATTGTATTCTCCAATATGGTATACCAATCCATTTTAGCTATGCTAGTACGAAATTGCGTTTATAATCTAATAAACGGAAGTGAACTAGGGAATGGGTTCAATGTATTTAATATTTAAGATAATAGCCCCCTATCTGAAAATCACTTTCAATAACCTCAATCCTGTTAACGTAATAATTATGGCTGTATTTACTGCTCCCTTGTCGCATCGTAAGTAGTAGCGTCTTTAAAACAAATTTTGTGAAAATATGGAAGTGAAGAATCATTGATCGGGCGGGGGGAATAATAATTACATGCAACGGGTTATTCCCCTTCACATTTTGCTTTAAATAAATTAACCATCTGTAAAATTGAAAACGTTATCCAGAATTTTGGCGGGAAATATTATTTTGAATTCTACAGGTAGAAGGTACGATGCATCACATTACAAATAATCGATTTTACGATAAAATTTTCTCGAACGAAACCACTGTGCGCCAGACAAAACGGCGCCTAATAAAACGTTACCACAACAAGAATTAAATAGAGAAGTACATCACACGGTTTCATGCTTGCTAGGCGAATTAGTGTCAGCTGTAGTATCCTATACGATTTCCAATATAATAGTTTGGTAAATGCGGAAATAGTCCCACGAATATAGTATGTGCAATGAAAATTTTATCAACTTAATTGGATTATGTAGAGCTCGGCTAATCTAATAGACGAGGGTGTGAAATGTGCCCCCTACATTACACGTAGCGTATGCTCCTGTGATTAAAGTTTTTTTATTCTCTAACATTCTATAGTACTCCCAGATGGGCATCCGAGTTCTGATGGATCAAAACGAGAACTTTTCCCAGTAAACACGCAGGATAATATTTTGACTATTTTATACGCAAAATCTGACCGCTGCAAAGATGTACCTATGCGAAATTCCGAAATACGTTCAATTGTACCAATGCTTTTCTATTCACTTTTTGTCGAGTTTATCTTATGTTTTGTAAAGCTTCCAAATAAATGGGTTCGTTTTTCTACGACCCGCACGTTAGTAAATGGAGGCATTGCATTGGGTAAAAAATGACCCCCCGCCACATTTTTTACGGAAAAGCACGTTTTGAAGCACCAGGGATCAGAATCAAACAAAATCTGGATTATGTCGGTCTGTCTGTCTGTACGCTCATTTCCAGCTAAACGGCTGAACCACATTGAACCAAATTTGGTACACATATTCTTAGACATAAAAGGAAGAGCTGAAAAACTTTTGGGTAGAATCGCGCATGCGCAAGAGTGGGGTAGAGGTGGTATATGTGCTAGCCACAGTACATTTTTAGTAAATCAGATTTAAAAAATTAAACCCGTTTAATTGAAATACGCCGAGCTTATTACTGGTTGCACACCTGCCAAAATGAGTCGTAAATTTGAACCCTTCCATTTTCAGTACCACAAGTATGTTTATTGTCATTATTTTGTCATATATATATTTTTAAGTTTACTATTAGAATGATGCCAAATCTGGCAAGGGTGGTTGTTTTGAAAAAAAATTCTCTCGGCGATGAGTTTCTTAGAAAGCTTATTATTTTATGGCCTAAATAATCGTAGCGCAGAAATCAAAATATTTCAAATTTTTACTGAATGATCTAATGGGAAATGTTATGCTTTTTTTATAAAGATTTTTTTCAGAATGTGTGTAGGACTGCTTGAAAAGATGACATTTTTTATAATGATTGGTAAGATGTTTTAGGACTTCCGGAAAAAATCGACAGTCCCAAAATCTTCGCAAAATCGCCTTGAATATGAGTCCATCTAGGAAATCGGAGGATACAAAAATGTACTCGGTTTTGAACTAGAAACAGCTTTTTGGTGCTAAAAATTCAAAAAAGGTCTACAAAATAGGACAGCCCCCCCCCCCTTCATTTTTTAGATATAGTCCAGTCAATTTGTACTTTCTGATTACAAAAGGTCCGGTAGAAAATTTTATTTTTCCCACTTGTTTAAATGGTAAAGAACCCGCCAACGGCAATACTTAGGTAAAATCACCCATTATTAAAAACTGTAGTGTATAAAAGTACCTTTAATTTGATATTTTATTTGGCCCCCTAACATGTATACCTAGTTTAGGAGATACACTAATTTAAAGTTTCGTGTTTATAGTAGTTTTTGAAAATAAACCATCTTTTACGTTGCTGGACTTGAAAATAAATTTACACAAATAGATTAGATATTATACATATAGAAATAAATATCTAAATTTGTTTATTTAATCTTAAATTTTTGCTGAAGTCTATTTTTTTCAAAAATTAAATAAAAACTTTTTTATAAAGGCCATTTTACAAACTAAATTAGCTCAGGTTTATGACATTAGACATTAACTTTAAGTCTACCAACGCAAACAAGTAAAATTGTCCACAACTCTTATGCAGATAACTTCCACTTCCACTTGCACTTTATGAGTGCCCTCTTATGACACTTCGTTTTCAACATATTCGGTTGGACTTCAGCAATAGATAGGTATGTCTCGTTCAGAGGATTCATTTTGCCTTGGTGTGTAAATTATGCCATCACCAAAAGATATATTTCTTCCAGACGTCCCAATCGCCTTTTGTGAGTACCCTTTACAGACAATCCGTTCTTGAGATATAAGTAATTATAAGCGATCACGATAATGGGTCGAGAAGGAAGACTATGATTGGTAAAAGGTAATTCCTTTCATTGAGTCCATTCATTAGAGTACCATGGAGGATAAAACAAGTCCCTCCTTTTTTTGATAAGAGGTTAGAAAAAAAAGGCGGGAGCTGGTATAAAACAGTTACTACTTTTTTCTCTTTTAATTAGAATACCGTGGAAGATAATACTCCCACCCCGCCGGTCACCCAGTGATGTCGAAACGGAGTCGCGCAGGGAGGTTATATATAGTTTGTAGAAACCAATTCATTTCGATTAGACCTTTCGTTAGAGTACCATGAAGGATAGAACGTGTATTAACCCCCTCACCCTCACCATTTTCAAAATTTTGACATGAGATCACTAGATTCACGTACAACCAAAATTTGAGAAAAGTTAGTGGTCCCACATTTCTTTTTAATTCTTAAAAAATGCGCTATTTTTCAAAATTACTATAAACACGAAACTTTAAATTAGTGTATGTCCTAAACTATACATGTTAGGGGGCCAAATAAAATATCAAATTGAAGGCACTTTTATACACTACAGTTTTTAATAATGGATGATTGCCGTTGGAGAATTATTTTAAAAAAACCGAAAAGTCAGAAATTTTTGCAGATTTTTGACCACAATTTCTCCTGACGTCAGTCGCATTGGCAAACTTGGATTTTTCTCTCTCTTTACTATTTAAACAAGTTTGAAAAATAAACTCTTCTACCGGACCTTTTGTAACCTTTTAGCATTTTTACGTCTAATTTGACTGGACTAATAGCAACTTGAGCCATATTTTGCAAATACAGTACCTATCCTTCATGTCTAAACAAGGTACCACTCAAATCGATCTTGCATTTTGGAGGCGGTTCTTAACATCTGGCATATGAAGCTCATTTTTGGATTCAGTGTACCAACTTCTAGCGGAAACTGGCGCAGATTCGAGAAAAGGGCTTGTTCAAACGTAACTAACCTCTTTTCGGTTCCAGGCGGTTTCTTATATAGCTCCCCAGTTTACAAAATAAAAGTGAAAAATGACAGCCGAGTGTATCGAGTGTTACTAAGGTTTTATCATTCTCTCTCGGTCGATCACCATATAACTGGTTGGCCATATTAGATGAACTCATTTTCTTTAAAAAAAAACATTAAAAAACACATTTTTTTGCTGTTCAAGAGAAAAATCATTTAATTCGGGTCAAACAGTTTTGTTTACCTTACTTTTTGAATATGATATCGCGTAAGTGGTCGCCTTTGGCCTTGACCTTGTATACCCATGTTCGTTCCCCTTTCCGTTAGAGACCCGTGTACAAACCACACGAGACCCTCAGGTTTGAGGAACGGGCAATGTGAGTTTACTCACTGCTCCCTGTTCAGGAGAGTGACGTTATAACTCTTCGGTCTTAGTAACACAGCCCGGATCACATCCCTTCTTGTGAGGAGATCCGGCCGTGCCCAAGGCTGCCCTGATCCTTCCACTCGTTCCAATAGTTTAGCCTATGGAAACTTTCCGAGCCTCTGCCTTCACAGCTAAGTGTAAAGGCTCTAGTCCCAGAAGTGCCTTCATGGCCAAAATCGGCTTCAGATACTCCCAAACAAGCGAATATCTGAACTTTTTCTAGCTGCTTCCTATAGGTTTCCCTGCGCATGACAGGCCACTATGCAAGTGCATCGCTGGCGAAAGCACGATGACACCCAAATATTTCACTGACCTAGTCAGACTCGGTGAACCCATCAAGGTCCGCTCTCCTATTCGTATATGGAACAATCTCGGTATTTTCCGGGTTTACAGAGAGACCATTGGCTACTGCATCACCTCTCCACCTGTCCAAGAGTCCTCTGCGAGAGCAGCGTTTGGAAACTGTCCAGTTATGACTATTGCGAGATCGTCCGCGTATTCCTGTGTACACGGCTACACGCTCCGTCTTCGTTCAGAGTACGAAGGAGCCCGTCTAATACCAGGTACCACAGCAGAAGACCATTTTATGGAGAAAGGACGCGGGAAACTGCCGCTCCAAGTTTTATTGAATATAGCGCAGAATAACACAGCAAAATGGAAATACGATTTATTGACTAAATCAATCTGACATTATTTTTATATTTCTATTTTTCAAAGCCAACCTATCTCCAACACTCCGCCTCAATTACTAATCGAACATTATCGATAGGAATTGCAAGTTCAAATCATAATCACAATGTTTCAAAATAATTAATTTAAACGAATCAAATTTAGTTCATTTCGCAAAAACTCAAACGTCTTATTTGGTAAACCTTTTGTCATGATGTCAGCTAATTGTTCATTTGTTGAAATGTACCTGACCTCAAGAATTCCTTGATGTATAAGATTACGAACAAAATTGAATTTCACATCAATATGTTTTGTCCGCTGCATTTCCTTTTCCTGCGATGATATCACAATTGCACACTGATTATCTTCATTCAGTATTATTGGTTCGTCAGGTGTCTCTCCAATTTCCATTAACAATCCACGCACCCACATGATTTCACATGCCGCTAAGCATAATGACACATATTCAGCTTCGGTAGATGATAAAGCAACACATGTCTGCTTACGTGTCATCCAAACCACAGTGGCCCCAAATACTTTTATCACGTTCCCAGAAACTGATTTTCGATCGTTGATATCGCCTGCCCAATCAGCATCCGCATATCCAATCAATGCAACCGAATTCTCCTTGTAACGATATTCCAACTTCAAATCAATTGCTCCCTTGATATATCGGAGGATTCGTTTAGCCGCCCTCCAATGATCCTCAGTCGCACATGATTGAAATTGACTCAAATAATTCACTGCCGCGGATAAGTCTGGTCTAGTTGTACAAGCTGCATACATCAAGCATCCAATCAATTCACGGTACGGTTTATCTGTAAGTTTGCTCCCCGAATCATTCCCCAATTTTAATTGACATTCTATGGGAGTTGAAATTGAATTGCAATCAGTCATTCCAAATCGTTGCAATACATCTTCCAGATAGCCACGTTGATTTATCCTCAAAATCCCATGTTCCCGTTCACGTTCGATGTTAATGCCAAGAAAACTTCTCGTTTCACCCATGTCATGCATTTCGAATTCCTTGGATACCATCTGTTTAATTTTTATGATCTCTTCGATATCTTCTCCCAACAAAATGAGATCATCCACATATAATAACAGATACACCACTTTTTCCTTATTGATACGAGAATACAAACAGTGATCATATTCTGATCGAATAAATCCATTCTCAAGTATGAAATTATGAAATCGCTCATTCCACACACGGGAGGCTTGTTTCAAACCGTATAATGATTTGTTCAATTTACATACAAAATCGCCCTGCATGAAACCATCCGGCTATTCCATGTAAATGTCCTCCTCGAGTTTTCCATTTAAGAATGCCGTTTTTACATCCATTTGATGAATCTCTAAATCACGCTCCACAGCAAGAGCCAGCATTATCCTTAATGTAGCAATTCTTGCAACTGGTGAATATGTTTCATGAAAATCAAGTCCCTTACGTTGAGTGAATCCACGAGCAACCAGTCGCGCTTTGTACGACATCAACTTGCTCTCATCATTCCGCTTTCGAGAAAATACCCATTTGCAAGTGACAACAGAACGATTCATCGGACGCTCAACTAACTTCCAAGTATCATTTCGCTTGTGTGAGCTCATCTCATCATGAACCGCTTTCATCCATTGTGCCGCATCATCTCTCTTCGCAATCTCACCAAATGACTGTGGAACGTTGTCAACATATGCCATAGCATTTATTGCAAAATCTAATGTGTCAGCACTTAATGCAAATGCAGAGAAATACTCCTCATCACTATGACTCTTCGGTTTTTCCAAATCAATACAATTTCCATATCGTTTCGGAGGTTGACGCTTTCTTTGAGGTCGCGATGTTATATTTAGTGTTCGATCCTTCATTCCGGTGGGTTGATCATCATCTCGTACGACATCCGTCGCTACTCCGCCTGGATTAATTACTTCTGATCGACTATGATCTCTCACAACATCCACTTCATCGCTATCCTCAAGATCCTCCGCCTCGTCAACATCATCCGTAATTGACTCTATCTCAAAGAAAACCGCCGGAGAATTTCGCTGTGATTCATCAAACACAACGTCTCGTCTTATTACGATATTTTTCTTCAATGGGTCCCACAATCGATAGGCATTCACGCCGTATCCAACCATTATCATTTTCTGTGATTTCGAATCCAATTTCATTCGTAATTGGTTCGGAACATGTGCATATGCTATTGATCCAAAAACACGAAGCCTTGACATATTTGGTTTCTTGCCTGTCCAAAGCTCCACCGGTGTTGTATTTGAAAACTATTGCACGTGACGGACTCCGATTCGTTAGATATGCTGCACAATAAACAGCCTCGCCCCAAAATTTCTTATCCATTTTAGTATCAGCAATCATCGAACGTGCTTTATCTAGCAGGGTTCGGTTCATGCGTTCAGCCACACCATTGTGTTCAGGTGTGTATGGTTCAGTATATTGGATTTGAATCCCGGCATCATTACAAATCTGTTTAAATTGATTTGATTTGTATTCACCACCATTATCACAGCGTATTTTTGCAATCTTCTTTCCAGTGTGAGTCTCAGCGAACGCTTTATATCTCTGAAACATTTGCAAAACATCAGATTTATATTTAACCAGATATACGACCGTAAAATGTGTGTAATCATCAACGAATGTCACCAAAAACCGTTGTTCATCCCATGTGACAGGTGTCACTGGTCCACACACATCGCTGTGAATAAGCTCCAATAAACGACTCGATCGCGCTTATCCCGAACTGTTGAATGGTTTTCGAGATTGTTTTCCAAAAACACACGACTCGCAAACAGCATCAGCGTCATTATTCATAGCACCCATCCCTTCAACTAAAGTTGATAAACGCCTAACATCTGCGTAATTTAAATGTGCCAACCGACGATGCCACAAACGAACACTTTGTTTCGAGTTCATATTTGTTGATTTCGATTCTTTCGAAATATTACTTTTTATGGATGATTCCGTTATATTTGCTACCTTATGTTGCCTAAGCCTGAACTGCAAAGTATATAGTTTGCCACTGCGCCTGCCGATAGCCATTTCTAAATTATTCCTTGTGATGTGAACCACACCATCACCAAAAATCACTTCAAAACCAGCGTTTTCCAAACGACTCACAGAAAGTAAGTTGTACTTGAGATTTTCAATAAATAATACATTCGTGAACATACACTGACGCTTGACATCATTGACGAAAATGGTTCCCAAAATCGTACCACATTTATTCGCTGTGATCGATGCACCATTCTTCGCAATACCAATTACAATCGGATCAGCCAAATCCCATAGCTCAGTGAATAAAGACTCATCATTTGCCATATGTTCTGTCGCCCCAGAGTCAATAATGAAATTTATTGTTTGCAATTCACACTCAAGCGCAAAACTACCAGCATCAGCAATAAACCCAATATCATTCTCATCCTTGTTTGATGCGCAACTCGCATTTTCTTTACGATATCGATGATTTGATTTCACGTTATTGTTGCTGTTTGATGATCCATTGTACGAATTTCTTTGTTTTAACTTTGGACATTCATTTTTACGATGACCTCGCTTTTTGCAAAAGTAACATTTGAATTTCATTGCATTACCATCGCCATACATGGCAACATTGTCCGAAGAAGCATCCACATGGTTTGATGTTTTACTTTCATGGTCAAGCAGACGCGAACGCACCAATTCCATCGTCAATTTTGCAGGCTCGATCGTTTCCAATGCCGTAACCACCATGTCGTATCGCTTAGGTAACGTAATCATGAGCGATACTACAAGCATTCGATCGTTTGTTTCAGCACCACACGCCTTCAATTCACGCACTAATTTGTCGAATGCTAAGAAATGTGTGATTAATTTATCAGATTCTGCACAACGCATTGTTAACATGCGCTTTCTGACACCAATTTCAGTTGCCACACTTGCCCGTTCAAAAATTGTTTTTAACGATTGGATCATCGAAAATGCCGTCGGTCTATCTTTCAAATATTCTAAATGCGAATCCGCAACACGTCTAGTGATGTGGGTCTTGCAGATTCTGTCTTCCTTTAGAATGATTTCAACCTTTTCACCGGTCACCTTGCTCGCCTCCATAGCATCTTCTTCCAGCCATCGTGCGACGCCCTTTTCTTCTAAAGTAATTTTCAAACGAAAATACCAATTGTCGAACTCACGACCCTCAAATTGTTTGAATACAAACTTTTCCTCATCAACCATTTCTATTTATGTTGAAATTTATTTCCGAAATTGCACAATTGGTCCAACTAAACTCTTTCGTTTCGCACCAATTCACACGCGATAGCCCATAACCTATTGAATATAGCGCAGAATAACACAGCAAATTGGAAATACGATTTATTGACTAACTCAATCTGACATTATTTTTATATTTCTATTTTTCAAAGCCAACCTATCTCCAACAAGTTTACGGGCCCATACCGTAGCATGAACGAACGCATATTGCATCCGAAAAAGGAAGACTTGGTCAGAAGACACGTGCACAATTTTAAAGCTCCCAAAGCTTTTGAAAATCTATTGGGTATGGAGACTTCAAGGTTTGTAAAGACCATAGAATGCTTTTATTAACGTCAAAATCGTTGATAATTCTAAAAGTCTCTAAAGACCTTTAAACGCGATCGAGTACCCTTATAATTTGTAAAGGGTTTTTAAAGAAGTTCAAGGTTTCGCATTAAAATCTCCTTAATACTCTCAAATGAGCTACCAAAAGATTGCAGCAATAATTGAATCTCTTGCAGAAAAACTTATAGTGACTCATGAAAGCTTAAATATTTTTAAAGATAATCCTCTCAGACGTCTGCTAAAACTTCGTAAAGACCTTTTTAGTGCTCTCAAAAACGATAAAAGGCATCTCTTTATGACTTTTGAAAAATCGCACATTAGTTAAGGTTTCTTTTTTCGAGTCTCGTTTGCTATATTTGTTTACACAATTCTTGTATTTAGGCTATCTCCGCTAGCTCTTATCGAAATTATTGGCTCTAGGAATAATGGAAAGGAATATAAAACAATATTTATTTATTATCTCACTCGAAGAAATACACGTTAGTAAATGGGGTGATGCAGATGAAAAGGGTAAAGGAAAGCACAAACGTTCGACAATGAAGTAAAGTCATTAAACAATAAATTCGTAGGAGAATCGAAAACGCGTATATCCAACTAATGTCAGTAATTAGCAAGATACGAAGGTACTAATTCTTTGCAACTTATACGTTTTTATAATGTCAAATAAGTTATTTGTGAGTTGTTATAAATCGTTTCATAATTGTAAAATAATCAAACGATACCGAACAACCTAAATGAATGCTCTCGTAACTAACTTCGCGAGGAATAAAAACTATACAGTTCCTTAAATTCCTTTTCGCAGATTTGGCACACACAGGTAGATACTTGCCCTTCGAAGATCATGGCTGCAGAAGATTGTCACAACTTGCTACTAACGCATAGTAGAGGTGGGGCATGGCGAAGGTTTTCCGGGTTGGAATTTCGACCTCTATGCCAACCGGTAATGCTTTCTACAGGTGGCCGTGTGCTGAAGATACCACATCTTCCCTTCGGAAAGTCATCACCTTTTTGTATCCGGATTTATTCCTGATCCTGGTTAAACAACCTAATTGGTTAATCCCTTTGATACTTTCTAATCAGGGTATAAACACAGCCACTATGAATCCAATCAATTGCGTTAATACTCGGTACAAAAATAATCCCGTGTTAACCCAGACTTTTCGTGACTAAAGGTGCCAAAGAGTAACCGTAAACGAGGTGAATAATGTACAATCTGTAGAAGTAACTAGCGGAGATAAAGGACATAGAAAATGGAAATAATTACAATTTTTGCGGCGAATTTAACGTATAGATAGGGTATAATAATGAAGTGCAGCCTAATTTTTCACACCACAGTCATAGTTTATACGTCATGGACGCAATTTGTATTTTGTAACCATATTACAACCTTTTTGCTACCTATTCAATTTTCGAACTAGTGAAGTATAGACGGGGTAGACTATGAAATTAAGAGTGACAGATTTTATTTTCTTAAAAAAATACCGCTAATACCTGAGTGAATTCCGTCCGTCCGTTCGTCCGATGGCCTGTCTCGCCTGTCTGCATCTAGCAATTGTTCCCATTGCACATTACTTGAACGGTTTGAAAATGAAAACAAAGAAGGGGCTGATGTCTTGCTATTTATCTATGTGTAGACCAAAAAGCTCACCCTTCGTAAACGTGTACACTAAAACAGTATTTATTCAAATGTTCCAAGCGTTATATTTTATCTGAGAATCGCACATTACGTTATCCTCTATTAGTGTTTTACTTCCTGTGTTCTGCGCCAAAAGGAAAAGCAAAGATATTTTAGAATACCTACTAATCTGCAGGAATGCAGGAAATTTGTCTTAAATGAAAATCGACTAAAAAGACAAAAATATCCAGAGGGTTTTCTCTTGTTTTTGTTCGGATGTTGTCAGAGGTTGTTTAATTAAAGCGAAATGAAATAGTACGTTTTCCTAATAACGTTTCCATAAAAGTGTGGGCGTAAGGGTCATTAAAACTCGATTTATCTTGATATTGTGAAACCTGCGCCTGATAACAAAACAGCATATTGCAATTACTGCAATAACATAAACTACAGTGCAGTATAGTGCGGTAATACTTCGGGAACGGGATAGTGATTAATTGTAACTTTGTAAGAACTCCATTAAACTCTAACAACGCACTTGGACCAATTCGAACACAATTTGTCAAGACGAGCGGAAACAACAAAGTTTCCTCATGAGCATCTGTTGAATTCCGCACCTCCTTGACAAACCATCCTCAGTAGGTAATTATCCCCAATTTATTTAAGCCTTTAAATACTTGTAGTTTTCTGCTATGCTGATTTTGTAGTTAATCCTAATCGTTTAAGCTTGAAACTTCGAAAATCACTATTTAGGGGATGAGTCTAATGATCAGTCTTTGGGTGATAAATTCACTTAGCCAACAAAAAGAAAAGTTCAGACCGCATCGAAATTTACATATTACTGCATTCGCCGACTGAAATTGTTATTGAACGGTACAATCCCCGGTTAGTTTGATTCTACCGTTCTGTTATAGAGTTAATTAAACTCCTCTTAAACGAAATGAAAATCCCCCTATTCCGGGATAGCATCCGAATTTCCAAATGGTATTCAACGGCTCTAGGAACAACTGGTTATTGCGGTTATTTAATTTTATATCTTTACCCACACTTACATAGGCATTTCTTTCCCCACGGTATACGTAGCAGGACTGGCAAAGTGAAATTGAAAACTATACAGTATAGCGAACCCCCATTTGCAATTATTACTACCTTGAGATTTGCAACCCCTATATTACGTGGAAACCTGATTCTTTGTGGTTGCGGGCGAGAAGCTGCATGAAAATAATGCGGCGTTGCCGTAGTAACAACCGGAAAGGAAAGGGCAATTTTTGATCTATAGGGTGATATATAATTAATCCTTGTTATAATGATTTTTTGTTTTTATTTCAGGTAAGCAGCCACATCGTAGTCTGGCTCGGTTTTACAGTTGGTGAGTTTATTAATTACATTCAATTAACGAATTCTACAAACCTTATTATGCATATAAACAAAACTATTAACGATAGGTCAGATAAATCATTTCGTTCCGATGAACTTTCAATGACTGTTTATACGTCGGAATACTTTAGTTCCTATTCATATTAAAAATCGTAAAGCGTTATTTTTATTGTAATTAGGGTGAAGGGGTACTTCGAAAGCATTCGCCATTCGAGGAATTTTAGCTTTTGGGGAGGGGGTTTAGTTTAGGGTAATTCATCATTCAGCACACTTGTACAGGTTAATTTTATGTACATCGGTACGTGTGTATAACCTCTGTCTTTGAAACGTGTGGAAAGTAAATCGAAGGTCGCTATTGATTTTCATGAGTTAAGGGAGGTTCGGTATTCCATTGTGTAGATTTATTATTTAATAGTCCATTCATTCTCATCTCCATTCATTTCATAAAAGATTTCTCCTCAACGCGATACTTCCTGGCTCGATACATGGAATTTCCCGTATTTTTGCATTTGCAGTGTCCTCTGAACTATCATAATATTGTGTCACTAGTGTTTATCCTATTTTAATCTCCGGACGACTTCGTTAATCAGTCATATGCCAAACGATGTGGTGGATTTTGTGGAGGGGCGGGGGAGGGGTTAACTGGGTGTTGTGCAACCCGAAAGGGTACGGCCACAACTTCGCATTAGAGAGAACTCGGCTCTTTTGTCTCACCAAAAGTCATCCACTACCCTTCTACAAGCGGCAGAGACTGATTGGCTCTAATTCATCACTTGCCGTGTTCACGGTCTCCCTGGGCCGGTATCACCGTGCCAACGCCTACTTGTGTTTACTTGTGTGTAATGTTTCGCAGTAGAGTAACAGCTGAGACCGTTTCTTCAATTTATAATTGAAATTGGCCCTCCAGCTGCGCCCTACACGGACCGGCTATAGAATCTCCGCCGGTGTTACACGTCGATATTTTCAACTTTCTTGATTTTTTCTTGAAAATTCTGCGAAAATTCCTTATGCAACGTCACGATGCACGGTAGTTTGATGGAGATGATAGCTCGCTGTTGGCTTAATTTCTATCGTTGGGATCCACCCAGTGGATGGTTGTAACGTGAAAATGCACAACGCGCTGTGTGAAAATGAGACCGTAGATTTGGCAGCAACTACGGTCACTTAACGAATGCTTCCTTACGGTAAAAAAACCCAACTTGGATTTTGGATAACTGTGGAACTGTACCGCCAGATAAACTTAACCGTGAGAACTGACCCTGAAGCTCGAAAACGTTATTAGATAAATACCATCCTTTTGATTGTCTGTGGACTGGAAGAGTGGAAGGAACAAATAAGCGCATTACCGCTCGCTAGCTCAGAGTTCTAGTTTTCAACAGGCGACCCCACAGAGGTTCGCTCAGTATTCCACTTTCACAGAAATTGTTATTACGTGCAATTTTTGTTTATATTCTACTTGCCTGATATAATATTAGCATTTAGAAATAAACGCTGTGTTTGTGTGGCGTAATTTGGAAGAACGCGAGAGTGTCGTTAAATCCAGACCGCTGCACACACTAGATTGATACGCCAAAAACAGGAGACCAAAACAAAGGGTCTTTTAATTAATTGCTCAAACTAAAGAGAAATCGGAGGTTGCTAGATTAATAACGAAACAAACACGCTCTTGTAAATAATCCACACTTTTGCATTTAACAGAGCATTAGGTATAAAGAGAAAGATTTTAATCTAAAACGCTCTGAAATGAAAATGGAAGGTGTTCCTTTTGAAACGCGTTTTTAAAGCGCATCGGTTTTATGTCGACGAATGAAACATTCGCTTAACTAGTTCAAATTGGTTATAAACCGAGGAATTAATTTCAGTTCTCAGCGTAATAAATATTTCAGCATTGTGGTTGTCGTTTATTGCGTTTTGCTTGACTAATTCGATGAAGTAGCACTCCCAGTGAGGGAAAACCTAAAACGCAAAAGTTTCTCTTTTTGCTCTTTTCGCGAAATGAAAACTTATGTCGTAGACATGTGACGTTGGCAAGAATAGTCGGTAATATGATGCGAAAAAAAGAGGGGATGTAGGCAAAGTAATGCATATTCGAGATGATTTTACTCCCGTCTAAAATATATGTAGAAGTAGACAGAGGTATTTTGCAAATAAAATTCATGGTAAGGGAATCGAACTTAGAAGATTTCTACTATTTATTGTGTCAACATAAACTGAAACAAACTACTTTTGCAGTACAGGGTATTGAACAATTTAAATTTAAGAAAGAGATGTCCATTTCCCCTTAGGAAGCAATTACTCATGTCCGGGCTAGGTAGGAATTTTAGGTTTAAGTCATTTCATAAAAGACAGAGTGGCCCAACGAGAAGCATACAGAGGGCTTTTAGGGTATTAAATTTAGAAATTTCGAAAAATCCTCGAACACGTCAATTTTGTATTCGAGGGGGACAACTTTTGGAATACAAATCACGAACCCAAGTCTTCACCCCTCTACGTAGGGAGCTTTACCCATAAAATTTTAAATGGAATCCTATGGCAAATGGCACATTATTTGAAAGCCAATTTAATCGTGATTACTAATCTCCTTTGCTTTTTAAATTCTATTGATTCGTTTCGGAGATAAAGATTTGCTTCAAAACGCTGCCGTACATGTTGCAAGATTTCAGGGGTTATCGCTTGAAATTGTTGAGTTATAGCATAGTGTATTCTATTCTTACACTATGGTTATACGTGCTCGCAACCCTTGTAATGTTCCGGGTGGAGTAGCATAAACTTTATTCTTTAAATATCCCCACAAGAACTCAACGACAAGAAGTAATCTAAAGGACAAATCAGGGGAAAAAAACCATCAAAACAAAGTCAATTGTCAATCAATAAATAGTAGCAAAGCCCCCGCGGCAGTTGTCACCTATATCAGTGGGGCAATTTAGAAAACACCCAGCTATCAATAAGACCAGCAAATTTACGTCTTCGCCTATGACAGCTACATTTTCATTTGATGCTACTTTTTCAATAATTGCACACCGCACAATCATTCAAAAGATGCGTCGGACGTACGTACTTGACCGAAGATACGCGACGTATTTTCCGTCAGATATGAAACGACCCTTACCACCTTTTGTTAAAACAAACTGGTTGTTATTGCAATGGCGACAATGTTTAGCTTTGTTATTGTTCCCAGTTAATTTTTAACAATCGTTGGTGACAGGCAGCCTTAATATTATATCAGAAATATGACAATTAGAATGCAAATAAATCACAATTTTTGGAAATGTTTGTACTTTATAACTCCGAAAGTAGTAGTCTTACATAAAAAGAGCATAAAACCATTTCTGTAGTAAATGTTGTTAGCTTTAAGTTTTATCTCAAGAATTTTTCGCTACCAATGACCAATGAGAAAAACTAAACAAGGGTCCTTATAAAGGGTCCCCTTCCTCGAGCTCACAACTGTACCAATTTTCAAAACGTCGCGATTTTTTTTCTTGAATTGACCTTTATTTGTGGAATTTTACTGGGCTACCATAGGAATCGTTATATTTACAAAAATCCCAGAAAAAAGAGGTTTGTTCTTTCCCATTGAAAATCAGTTGGCTTATTTTTTTAGGATCTAATAGTAACTTGTAATTGTAACCGAATAACACTAATTAAATAGACGAAATATGATATAAATCTCGATCTCGACTCGAAAGGTTTCCAAAACCCATTAAGAAACAATGCTCTATTTAAATTAAACAATGCAGTCAAGATGAGCGTCAATTTGTGCTTTGAATTTCCACCAAAAATATTTATTGTCAACCGCTAAAGGCGGCTCCACACGCAACGGAAAAACCGAAGGCATGCCTCGAGGCGCAAGACCTCAAGGAAAACCTCTATGTGTGTATGGAGAATTCTGTTGAGGTTTTCCTGCGCATCTGACGCCTGGAGGCCGGAAATTTCAATACAAAATCTCATTCGATTTGCCTCTTCTTTTATAGCGCTCCAAGGCCGATCGTATTGTGTGGATGGGTGGGAGGTAGGCCTTGAGGCGATTCCGTTATACCCTATACGTATACCGTGTGTCAACCACCAAACCTGGCCATAGACACATTTAAAATTACACAATTTTTAAGAAGAAATATGAGTTTCCATATGAAATATATATTTTGTTTAATGTCATATTGACACACGGTGTAGTTTTGTGTGAAAAGAGGTCCGTTGCATCAAGTTTTCATATAGTCATGGCCGTGCAAAGCAAAAACAAGAGGAATTTATAGCCAGAAATCGTAATGTGGCACTCAATCTTTCATGAGGTGTAATTGCGGTCCTCATTATGGTGTCCTTTTTGTAAATGATCGACGTCACCAATGATAAGAGCCTTAAGTATGTGTCCTCATCCATCCGCAAATAATTGTGCCAATCTTTCGGACTGAACCTCAGGTCTTTTAATAAATTTACATGGAAGTAACATTTCCTTTTCTGTAACCAGTCTTTAGTCCAGAACTTTCGCTTCACTCTTTTTTTATTACTTTCGACAGCTAACAATAATCCAACAACAGGAAGAACGTTATCTGTCGACGTCATTTTTGCGCGAAACTGGCGTGCCTTAAGGCTGGCCTTCGTATATTCCGTAGTGTGTGGAGACCCCCTATAATTTAGGTTCGCCTCAAGGCCCGTCGCCCCGAGGCATGCCTTCGGTTTTTCCGTTGCGTGTGGAGCGGCCTTTAGGTTTGAGGCAGAACTTACCCTCCAGTATTCCATACCCCACAGTTCTACATTCTTCACCCAAATGTACCCATGCATAATAGTGTTTGGAAAGTGATTAAGGGACTAGCAAATGTCACCCCAGGAGCCTGTGGGATAAGGTATACTGGTCAGGAACGGAAGATTGGCCGGTCCTTTATAAAACACTATCACAAAAGTTGTTAGGAGTGAACGTGTTTATGGAAAACGTACCACGGGGAATTGTAGGTAAAAGAACGTTGATTTGAGGGGGGGGGGGGTATCTAGGCACGATGTATTCTGAGGCACGCTTAGATATCTTCAATCGTACTCCCCCAGCCCGTTTAAGTAAGCTAGCGGTGAATATCTGAGAAATTATTTGAGTAACCATTGACATCCAACACAAGAACGTTTCGGGAGGCATCTTCTGAGAGCCTATTCGCTATCACCGCTCCTGCAGTTCCTGCTTCTACGATAATGTGGTCGAATGTTCCATAATCTACGAAATACGTAAAGAACATTGTTTTCCTTACGTCATCAGTCTCACTACACGTACTTATGATACCCTCTTCCTTCGGTTCGTATTTATAAAGATCTTGGGGCCAAGACTTCTTGTACGCCTTCGAGGTTTCTTCACGTATTAGCTTGGTATAGCATCTGATTGGCTCATTTTTAGCGTTGTTTTTCAAAAGGAAAATGAACGTTATTATCCGCACTTTGTTTGTCTGCCCGCCTGTCCGGCTGTACCACTACTTATCCTCCAGTTTAAGCTTGTTCATTGTGTGCGACAAAAGATTTTTTGGATTAGTCACTTCCTTCCGGAGTGATTACTGATTCTGTGTGGAGAAAATGCGCTTTAGTCGGTCGCGAGTGACCACGTTTTTAACTTGGTGTCATCTTGTTCTACCGCTAGCGCAAAAAATGGAGTCACACTGCTAGTATGTTTTCAAAGATTCGATGTCATTCGGTAAAGCGACAATACAGAATTCTAACGCCAACATCCTAGGTTCATCGAGCCTTGGCGTTGAAGTTGAAAATCCTTACTTATTAAGTATTACTAATGAAACGTTCAGGTGACTGGAAACCCAGGCAGAGGCAGAGGTAAAGATCTGATGGGGTAAGTCAACTGAAATGTCTCTTGATCTATAATATTAAATTTCCAAAAAGTAACAAATTGACTACACTATCTCTGTCTAAGTTTGACTCGCTCGGCACTGGTTTTAAAGCTATCACTGATGGCATCCAAGGGAAAATTCTGCACAAGTTGACTTACCTCATCAGATCGTTACTCTGTCTCTGCTTTACTCATAATCGGAATGGACCCATTTTCTCTAATGAACTTTAACAATTAGATCTTAAATGAAAAACAATTTTCTAAATCTAATTTTCATGGGTCCATTATAAATAAAACACATGCAATAAAACTCCTTACAAAATTTTATTGGGTTAATGTCTTTATAAATCCACAGATTTACATTTTCCTTAATCTTTAAACGTCACTAAAGTTTAAAAATTACTAAAATTTGTATTAAAAATAGAAAACCATGAATTTGATATAAATGCATTTTATCCCTTGATCTACCACTCTCCGGAGCCTATGACTTTCTAAAGTTATTAAAAAAACAAAGCTCTATTGAATTGAAATACGTAGAATCAAGGCGATTGAATTTCCACCACGGCTTACTAATCTTTTTTCACAGTTCCACTTATCCTACAAATCTGATTTCTCTGATTTTGACACTATGCAGATTTCTGAACTAATCTACCCTTAGAAATACCACAACAAACTATCCGATGTTTCAGTGTTTTCGTAAGCCATTTCTAACGTACTCCAAATACTGTAGGAATATGGCAGCAACATCGGTATTATCGTCACTCTTTACGTTCAACGTTTTTCAAAACTCTGAAGTTGGGATAACCTTGAAAGTCGAGGTCAAGGTCCCTTGGGATTGTACAAGTTTTGTATGAAACTTTTTTCCAAAAAATATGATCCCATCAAGTTATTAATTCGCCTCGAAATAACTGAATCAACTAGTATATTGAACTGGAATTGACTTTCAACCTTATTCCCTGTTTATATAGATTAGAAGCTGATTTATCATCATTAGGTAAACGAAAGGATGTCATACAATTTAGTGCAAATGTTTTCGACCCTTCTCATCATTTAAGTAATTTAAATTCAAGTGTTAGTAACGCCTTCGCTTGATTAATCGTACAATTACTTGTTTTGAGTTTGGAAATGAAATCATTGTTTCACTTTACAAGTTTAGGAAAAGTCTGGCATTTGAATTCTGTTATTATTGCATTGGTGGAGTGAAATTTTTCCCCGATTGGGGTGTGGCCAGTATACTCGCAATGAAAACATTTTCACGGAGTTCTTTCCCAATTAAGGGAACTTGTGGAGGATGTTGTACCTCTTGGACACCAATGAATTTATTATTATTAGAGAAACTCCAAAAATCTCATCGAGGGTTATTTTTGTAAGGTGAGCAGCCCTTCTTTAGGCGACCCAAATGCTCCCGAATAGAGACAAATGTATATTCAACAAACATTTAGTTGGTACGAGAAGAGTTTAAACCTACACAACATTTTTAGAAGCAAGTTTAGAAGCAAGTTTAGAACACAGTGTGGAACTATTAATAATTACTTGTTGCATTACATTTAAGTTATTTTAAGTTATTTCTTTTCTTATAGGTAAAGAAAAACGTTTAGGCAGCTGTTTCATTTAATTAATGATTTAGTTATCACAAAGTTTTCTAGGGGGAAATCGAGATAGAAAATGCTTTTGTTAAAATTTTCATTGCTTAATCAAGTGTTTAATTATTTGACTATGCTATTTTTAAATTCAGGGTGAATAAAGTTTGGTAACTCTCGGCAATGAATATTTGGCTGTCCCATTTGAAAAGAACTGGTAATGAATGCGATCTTAATCATAATAATAATAGTAATTTATTGTGAAAAACAATCTCCCACAAAAGTGCGCAGTAATTCAACAGCTATATTTTATTTTAAGTTTTAGTTAAACACATCTGACGGGATGCTCTCATGAATGTCTACATTTTGATTGGAACTTCCACGTCATTTCCAACTGATGAAAAAAGGTGTGCAAGTGCTGCCAATTGAATTGATTTAATGTTAATAACGGCAAGCAGACCGTGCCCAACGTTAATGAGGGGCAATTACGTGGTATTACACAGGCAAACACGTTTTTGGAATAAATTGTCGTTAATAATTCGAAATCCCGTACAGAATAATCCTAACCTCGGGCAACTTTAGATGGATTTCCTTGCGAGGAGATTAATTGTGATTTAAGGGACGATTTCGAAGTTACAAGGGGCACGACCTTTATACTTTTGAAATAATTCGCATTAATGGCGTTAAATATACAAACGAGAGACACGAGTCTTTGCCAGACTTCCATTCTAAACATTTTTGTTATTATGGAAATAGTCACGAAAACCTTAAAATATTGAATATTATATTATCGCCAGACCTTTTGTAAAACTCGATTTTCCTTGGTGTGTCTGTCTATTTCCCATTCGTCGATTTTTAGTGATCGCTAAGTCCTAGCTTAAGCTCTTTGAGCTGTGCAAAGTATATATGAAATTGAAACGGAATACCACGACCATTTTTAGTAAGATTTTGGAGCTTTGATATATGTTTTTTGTTTACCACGAGAGGAGGGAGATTTTTGTTGTGCATTAGCCACTAATCTTTCTTTTAGCAACATTTCAGGTCAATAGATAGATGGAGGGACTGGCTAAACGGAGATATTTCGTCGTAAAAATAGCAATAGCAAGGGTATTAGCAGGGGCTGACTGGCCCGGTGGGGCGGGTGGCGATTGCCACCTGGCCTGTACGTCATAATGGCCCATTGGAAATTTATAAGTATGTGCTGTATTTAGTTTCTTGCACTATTAATAAATTATTAACACGTTTCTCTAATTGGGGTTGATGTTAGGTTGTTAAAAAATTTAAAAATTCTGTTTTAATTGAAGTGTTTTACAATGAATTTATCATTTTTTGGCGTAGCATGAAAGTGCTGAAATACAATGATAGGCGACGCGCCTCGTTTGGATTGTATATTTTGTTACTTTTAATTATCAGCTGCAATTTAAAAAAAAAACTGTATTGTAATTGATTTCCGAAAAAGGAGTACCTTAAAATGAAGCAAAAAATGTTTTTGTGGTGCACCGCAGAGCTACCCCCCCCCCCTTCCCGCCACCTTCATTACTACACTAATACTTTAATGGCCCGTAATCTATGCAATTCCACCTGGCCCGCCCCTGACTAGAAACCAATTTCGAAAGAAAATTCAAAGAGCTGTAACTTTTGAACTAGAAGCCCAATCTTGGAACTGTTTGAAATAATGGATTCTACAGGCCACATTCTATAAGAAAAATTTTTTTTTCGGGTCGATCTGAGACAATTTTTTTTTCGTGGCTCAAAAAAAGGCAGTGTAAGTACCCAGTCCGCCCCTGGGTATTAGTACGGATTTTTTATGAATAAAGTAATTCCTTTTGATACAAAGAGAATT
Organism: Photinus pyralis; assembly: GCF_008802855.1. Taxonomy (NCBI): domain Eukaryota; kingdom Metazoa; phylum Arthropoda; class Insecta; order Coleoptera; family Lampyridae; genus Photinus; species Photinus pyralis. The sequence goes on along the minus strand of NW_022170663.1, from coordinate 16,384,405 downwards.
ATGTATTCCCGATCTTGTTTTTGCCACCCCTACTACTATAATAATATCATTCCCATCTTACACAGGCTTTTTTATGTTTAGGTTCGAGAAATGGTACCGGGTGCAGAACGCAAGTTGCGAGAGCATCAGCGTCTGTCGACGGAGTACTTAGTGAAGCACGCGGGAACGTCACATCGTCAGCAGTACGACCCCATTTGCACGGACCGTCCCAAATATGAGTGCGAATGTGGTCCTCTACTGAACAAGACACCCCCAGACGTTTGCACCATGAATAAGTCCATGGAATTCATTAGTTCCGACATAAGTACCACGCCCGGTATCACCGAACCGAATTATACCGGTGTATCAAATACGTTGGCAGCTCAAACCGTTCCTATACAAATAAAGAACCATTGCACTACGACGTTGCACACGACCCCATTCTCTTACTCGAATTTCTCCTGTAACAAGTACGGGACAATGCCGCACAGCGGCGTAACGGTTCATCAGGGTTTCTTAGGCGTCGCCGAAATCGGAAGTTCTAGTTCGAATAGCTCGAGTAGTTACTGTTCGAAAAGTAAAACGTTGCAGCACCAGCGGCCGAAAAAGAAGTGTGTGAAAATCGAGACTTTTCAAACGCCCGACGCCGGCTTTGTGGACTTCACGAAAAGGTCTAGCACTTTCGGTTACTCGGGAAGCGCGGTATGACGAAAGATGGACTTCATTTAGTCGCCAGATATTCTAAAATTTATAAATTAGGGAACATTAAAAAGTGACTTTTTTTGGACGGTGTACATTTTCCTTTCGCATATAACTGAATTCGCCAACGACCTCCGGTATGATGACATCTAAACGACAATTTTATAGATTTTAAATGATCAGTTTACCTCAATACCGACAAATCAACATAATCATATCGTAAATGTTATTATATTATTTATTTCAAGAATATGACGTCGTAATCGCTGTGATATATATATTTATTATTGTCAGTAAACCCAATAATATGAAGATTTGTGATATGTTAATAATTTGTTGTGTTAAAAATTGAATAAAGGGAAATAAAAACAGATATTCTTCGGTTTTCTTTGCTCTTAGGGATCTTATTCGCCAGACACTTATTTTATTATTATTAACCAATCCATTTGGAAGGTATTTTACACTTGACCACTTTCTAGAACTTTTTAGACTTTGAGGACAACATTTAATTTTTGCAATTTATTTTACTGACAGACAGAGAAAAATGTTGCATGGTTCGACGATAGCGATAGTGAGTACTTTTACCGCTACTGGGAAGGAAAAGGGAAACTAATGTAATCTAACGTAGATTTAACTACGTGGTTTTATTTATTTAAAATTAACTAACAATAAATATATAGCAGTCTTAAAATGGATTAATTTATAACAGTAATTATTTTTTATCACTTAGAATGTACAACATAACATAAGCGCATTTAAGTTGGAACTGGCTCGAAACACAATCGAATGCTTATGTCCCATCCGCCTTCGTTCTTTATCGCCGATGACTAATCTTTCATGGCACTCTCCCAAACAAGTCCAAATTTCGTCCATGGCGATAGTGTAGTTCCATGGGTACTCCAAATCTGCTAAAAAGTTCTTTTAGCAAAATGTCTGCCACGATTGTCCCTTCTTGGTTTGGTAGCGCATATGCTTCTGTCCATTTGCTGAAAAAGTCCATGGCCACCAAGATGTATTTGTTTCCAGAAACTGTCTCCGGGAAGGGGCCTGCGATATCAATAGCTATTTTTTTAAATGGACTACTCAACAAGCATGTGAAGCGGAAGTGTCGCTAATTATATGGGTGAAACTGCACAAATTAGTGTCTTTAGTATAATTCCCCCTTATTCGTTGTGCTCATCAGTTAATTTTTGTTGTTTAGAAGCAAGCTGAAGCACTTATTTCCACTTGGAGGATATATTTTTGACACGTAAGTGATCCGCCATTTGCTAATTCTTTTTCTTATCTTGGGCATTTTAAGAACCATTACACCATTAGCTGATAGATTAGCTGATAGAAGATAAAATGAAAGGAAGTTCCCCCTTCCTGCGCGTCAAAATTTCATCGATAGGTGGATCCCTTTTATCAAAATGCTTTAGATGTTACGGGGATTCTCCGACAAGTAATAATACCGTGAGCAATAATAATGAGTTCTTCCTAAAGGAGCAAATAAATCGTTGCATCCCCTCTCTCCTTCGACAGGAGGAAAACTATCAAACCAAAAAAATTGAAATTCCCACCCCCGTATAAAAATCATCCCACCTCCAAAACAAAAACATAGCCCTCTAAATCCAAGGCGATCGATTATCCACACATGCTCAACACCCCAGGAAAACCCGAACCATCTCCTCCACCAAAACATACCTAACCTAAATGTGACAGTTCAAAGAGCCACAACTAAAGGTCCGAGCTGTCCTCCCTTCACATCCCACACAAAACACAAGGCGCCGCAAACTGTTTGAGCGAAGAAAAGTTAGCGAGCAGCTCCAAGTGCTGCACAAGGGTAAAGAAAATCGAAACACTCGCCCCCCCCCCCCCCCCCCCCCCATATTTATAGGTTTTATAACTGTAGAAATTAGGTTTGCCCTGTTTTAACTCAAATTCGCCGCATGAACGGTCAACTCGCTCAGGATTGGAAAGATCTTCCACAGTAGTCGATTTGGGTAATTTCACAAATAGTGAGTAATCTGCCATTTTTATTGCCGGCATTATCTTGGTACTTTTACTGGTTAGGTATCTACAATCTGACGATTGCTTCACGTCGAAATTCGTGTACAGCAGAGATCCCTAAAATGCCCAAGGTAAGAAAAAAGAAATAGCAAATGGCGGATCACTTACGTGTCGATAATACTCGTATTATATATCCTCCAGAGAAAGGTGGAGGTAAGTGCTTCAGCTTGCTTTCAAACAACAATTAACTGAGCACAACCGAAAAGTGACAATTTCTAAAGACACTCCTAATTTGTGCAATTAGATCCTTCACATGCTTGTTGAAAGAGAGAGAAAGATGTAACGGGGGTTCTCCAACAAGTGATCACACCGTGAATAATATGCTCCGTAACGGAGAGTTTGGATAATGTAAAATTAAGAATTTGAATCGGTAAAATGCCGAAGGGTCAGAAGAAACCGACGACTCCAAAGTTCTGAGCCTACTTTTGATTGAGAATTCTGATCGAAAAAGTACGAATTGTTTTGGATTCTACGCACCAAAATTAATAAGAAAAAGTGTTTTACCGAGAAATTTTGGTGCAGTCGATTTTTCGAACCGCGTATTTTGCTCTAGTACAAAGTCATTTAGCTTATTCCATTATTGCCTGGGGTTACTACCCCTGTTGGAAACCGTTATTTAAAATACAACGAAAAGCAGTAAGAATTATTTCTCAGCTTGGGTACAGAGAAGACTGTCGACATGTTTTTATACAACATAAAATTTTAACACTGCCTTGTTTATTTATTTATAATTGTTTATGTCATGCAAAACGTAATGAAGTTCGCTTTATTAAACACTGTGATATTCATCAGTATGATACTCGTAATAAAGATCACGTCCTTTTGTCCTTTTGTCGTCTAGTTAAAACTCAGAACAGTACTGATATTGTTATTAAAAAAATGTATAATTTCATTCCCCTTAATGTAAAGTCATTACCATATAATTTATTTACAAATAAGATAAAAACTTTCCTTATTGGTAAAGCTTTTTATTCTTACGATGAGTTCTTTATTATTATTACGCTATTTAGAATAATATATTACTTGTATTTATACACGATGTATATTGACGATTGTAAGTTGCATCACAGCACATGAATAAATATTATTATTATTATTATTTTGCTAAAAAAGGAAGGTTGTACACTGCCTTTTTTTAAGGACTGAAAAAAAATTGTCTCAGATCGACCCGGAAAAAAATTTTCTCATAAAATGTGGCCTGTAGAATTCATAATTTCAAACAGTTCCAAAATTGGGCTACTAGTTCAAAAGTTACAGCCCTTTGAATTTTCTTCCGAAATTGGTTTCTAGCCTGGTTCTGAGGAAGTAGAAGAAATTCAAAACGGAAAGATTTTGGAGGATCATTCGTAAAAACAAAATAATCTTAACGATGTAAATAAACAGAATACTTTAGAGAATAATAAAAAATTGAAAATCGTGGGTATGAATAGGAATTCGGAGAACAGAAAAGATCTAAAAAATCGCCAGAACATGAAGAATTTAAAAATACAAAGGAATTCAAAAGAATCCAAACAATTTTACACACTTGAGGAGTTTGATACAAAAATCTTCAAAATGGGAATTTAAAGAATCGGAAAATATGAAACTGATAAATCGCAGAGGTCCGGAGAAGCGCAACATTGGAACGGATCCGAAGAACTGAAAGACGGTTAAAAAAGTAAGATTGATTTAAAGAGGCATCCAAAGTTTTTGATGGATCGAAGGATCTAAAAAATGTGGAAAGGTCGATCTAAAAAATTTGATGAATCTGGGAATGGGAAAAGTCCAAAAAAGTCCAATGAAGAATCGGGAAAAAAGTAAGAGAATGTTGGAGGTGATGGATATAAAGGATCCCCAACATCTAAAAATCCCAAACGTTGAAGAATTTGAGTGTTCTCAAGGAGCTCGTAAAAACGAGGAAGTTTTCGAACAATCTGGAGACTCGAAAGAATTATTTTTCTGGTGACACTGATAGCATAATTTGGTGATCAATAAAAAACCATAAAGGATATGACGAAAATGGAAAAATAGCCGATGAGTTCCATAAAAAAATATAAATTAGTCATTTGTGAGGAAGAAATGTCTGAAGAAATTATTTGAATGTCAATTTCTCCCCCCTCTAGGTATCATGACCTCTTCCGCACGTACTTACAATAACGGCTCTGAGATTTTCTGTAACATTATTTATTAGACTGCTTCCGGAAACTTGCGGATAGGGACCTCAGTAATCGAAAATATTGCATGAATGCAACAAGAAAAAGCCTGAGGAATACCTGAGAGTAACCATTAACCGAATTTCCTACTTTTGCATAATCCAGACGTTCAGTCCTGGTCACAATTACTAAATGCATACAGCAAGCCTAACTAAAAGCTCGAGAATTTGTGCTATTCTAGAAGCTTACCATGATCGAGTATCAGAATGCATGTCACAAAATTGTTTCGCTAATCGGTCCCGTGTCGGCTTCAACAACATTTTGTCATCGTGGTTTCAATTATGCTCTGACATGGTGCAATTTTCGCGAGTACATATTATTTACGTTGAAATGTAAACTTAGATTAGTTTCACGGTTACACAACCGTTTTGCCGCAGGAAAGCAGTTGACACTAATGACTTTGGCAAATTCGTTTTGAGAAAGTAATTCGCCTCAGCCTCAACGAGAATATAGTAGGTATGAGAATAGCTAAGCAGGTATTTGTAAAGTGTAGTCTCAGTTTCAAAGTCGTAAAGGACTATGCATATGAGTTTATCTAAAACAAACGGAAACTAAGACCAAAATCAACTACCAAATTGTAATTCTCTTTTCGTACATTAGGCACTTAAATAAATTAATAAAAATTACTAAAATTCACACTTGAATATCGTGACTTCGTCAAGGCATTTCGATTTTTCGCACTCACATGATTGGCACGCGGAGAATTTACATTAAAGAAACTCACAAAAGACTAGTTCTGTAAACCTTTGCTTTATCATTCCAAAAAATTTTAGAGGCTACCTCAGGATCGATTTTACAATGTCTCAAAGTAATGGAAGGTATATCTTTTCAGATGATGGGCGGGAAATTTGCAGCCGGATATATCGCTCCCCCAACGTTCGCCCTAAATCCATTCTACGAATTTCACTCCTTGAACATTTTGACAATTGCATTATTAGCGTATGCGAGTACATCCACTTTACAGAAAAGTTTTTCCTATAAACGTTATTCCATTTTCAAAAAAATGGCACTTCTTAAAAAAATCGATTTTTTTAAATTACAATTTACCCATTTATTTGATACTGCTGTGGCCCCACGTTGGGCGTCAAAATTAAATGCTTTGTGTAAGGTATGCGGCCAAAATACCATCCAACAAACACCTGCTTAGCTAGTTCAAAGTACATCATTATTTTCTTTTTTAAATTTATGTCAGGGCATGACTCGGTTCTGACACAAGGAAAAATCCTAAGATTTACTTTAAACACTTAAACATTTGAAAAATCCGAAGGCCTCAACCAAATTCCGTAAAATCCAACGAAAATGCATTTGTCTTCCGCATGCGTAACAACTTCCGGTGCGAGCCCCTAAACTTCTTTATCTGGCCATCGCTCGAACTCCAAAACCCTCATTCGTTATCTTGCACGTGGCGTTGTTAATAAATAAGACCAATTAATTTGCCCCATAACGCCTTTTTACAAAACATCTGACCAGATAAAACTTTTACTTTACGTCGAGAATAGGTACAATTAAATGTTCCCTTACTTATGCGTTCCAAAATGTATGATACTCACTAAGTACAACAAATAGCATTAAATGACAAACATTTTCTAAGTTTACAGAAAAAAACATTAAAATGCTAACAAATTTTCCAACTGTGAAATTCCTTCCAGGTCCTACCAAATAAATTGAACATTTTCTATGCCTACAGGGTGCCCCGACTGCTATTTCAAATGCGTAAACCGCAATTACATTAACAACACGTAATTTTTTTAACTACAGGACGCGCTCTCATTTTCGGCATTGGGCTCTGTAGTTTACAGAACAATACGTAGTTATACCAGAATATAAAATATTAAGACAATTTTGGAAGAAAAATTGAAAAACTAGGCGTAGTTTTTTAATGGTAACCCTGGCGTTTCAGAGTTACGGGAAAGTCACAATTTGGCTCGCTTAATTAGTTTGTGCTTGACCGCGTCTGCGACTTTCCTCTATACGACGAAACCGCCATTACACAACGATCACATGAACTGTTTGTTACTTCCTCTTAATTTGGCGATAATCCATATTTATCTGCGTGGATGAAACTGACACTTTAGTATTATTCCACTTCTTTTAACTGTAACTAACGGAACTTGCGTTGTTAAATTTTACGTGCCAAAAAAACAAAATATCCGTAACCACCGCTGGGTTCTTTTTTATGCCCGAATCTCTTTGAGGGCGAGTTTACTTTTTTCGCTTATCATATACTGGTTGCTCTGGTAACCCAAAACCCGAACTAACCGCCCGTTTAGTGCTTGAAATAACGGACCACGTACTAACTATCTTGTTGTCCAAGACCGAATTAATCCCAAAAATTCTATCTCATTAACCACCACCCACAAAATGGCTTCGTATCAATGCAACACGGCCTACTTTACTTATTTATTAGTTGTCTTCATTTTGCACAACCAATTAAATAAGATAAGGTACTAAATCAATTCCCACATGCCAATTCCGCATTAATCACACTACGCAATGACCTCACTCTTATTCAGTGGTTTGGAGTATATCGATACCCATTTGGCTCTAGTTACAGTGACATCTTGTCTCAAGACATCCAGAACCCATTATGAAAACAATGCTCTACAGAAATTAAAGGACGTAGCGAGGACAATCTTCAATTTCACCAAATGCTTACAGATTTACTCTTGAAATGGCACTAGTCACATAATTTATTGCAAAGCCAGCCCTTGATAAATTCTCAAAAACTAAAATTTCAATTTTGCCTATCTCTGAAAAATTAACCCAAATTTGGAGCTACCGTTACAAGGTCCGGCAAGATTTGTGTCAATATGGTGCCATGACCCCTTCGCCCATGGAGGTAAAAATGGGACCTCTTGGTGGTGTAGGTGTATCGATGTCGCTGATATATCTCTCAATGTGAACTTGGACTCTCGAACACTCTACAGCTAGCTTTTTGAAAAGGGCTTTACCCCAGAATTAGGCTGCTTGTCAACTTCGAAAAATCCTCTAAATTTTGTCTACATTATTTTGAAAATCCAACAGAATAAAAAAAGTTACAGCATTTAAGGTCATTAGAAAACCAGTAACGAAATTAAATTTTTTCGAAATTTCGTTCTGAATTGGCTCAATTTATTAATTAATTGATAAAACTGCTGCGGAAATGTCTACTGCAGGGAACCTGAAAAAGAGATGGAACTTTGATTGTTCGTAGTCGTAAAATCATCCTAATTGACGCATTAAAAAAAAATGTGACGTAATGAAGCTTTCTCTTTGTTGTGTGCTTCCAAATTTTTGGCCAAAACAGTTTTTTTTAATAAAATTGTGGTTTGCTCGTAACTTTTAAAATTCAAGGATGCAAACGTGGAACGAGATCATACGTATCATGCCAATTTTGGTATTCTACAACGCTTGCAGGAATCGATAAGAAGTTTCCTAGGTTGATGTGCGGCATTAGAATTGACGCAGACACACGAGGTACTCGTATCCTTTCTCATCAGGTCAGATAACCTAATTTCTACCCGTGTAGGGGCGGGAAAGAATACCCCTACCGCAGATGGCACTGCGTGTCGTAAGAGGCGACTAAACAACTGCTGGTCTATTACTGTTTTGATTGTTTTCAACCCCTGTCGGTGGCAAGTACATGGACCTTGATCTTTTTGAATGTCCTAGTTCTGTCAGGCTCGGTAGGGACAATGTAACTCCGCCTACCGCATTTTAGGCATCAGGTCGATTGCTAGTCCCGATTTCTAGTTCAGCGCTATGTAAGGGGTTAAAATTTGTTGTTCTATTGCTCTGTTGAAATTCGTTAGACGGGTAGAGGCTTTAGGGTGCGAGTAAGATTCTAGTTGTATAGTAGCATTTATCTCAATTTTCTTTTAGGGTCGACAGAACTGACTGACGTGATCGACTCAGTTTCTAAATCGATTTGGAAGAAAATAGGCCAAAATTAGCGAAAATTATGAAAAGAAAGTCACATTATCTGGTATAGCCGTAGTCCCACTTTAAAATTTTGGATAAAGGCACAAAATTTGTATCATGTGTTAAAAAGTAGCACATTCGCAATTTTGTGTCATCGACCGTAGTTCCATTTTAGAATAAATCGAAAACAAAATGAACATAAATGCTCCCCCCCAATCGTTTATTTGCCTGCTTTCCGTGCGATTTGTTTTGAAGATCTATACTAATATAAATCCATACGTGCAATAGACAAATATTAAAGGATTTGGATTGCGATAATTGAGCGCGTCAAGTGAAAACAATGACGACTGAACAATAATTCCTTATATCCTCAAAAATAACGAACCCCCAAGCAAGTTCCTCCCAATGAACGGAGTTATCCAAATTACGCTGCATTTATACGAAAAGGGGAGCCAAAGTTATTCCCTTTTACCTAGCAGTAACGCCAGGAATTATTAATGAACCGTCTTTATCTCGGTCATTTTCAAAATTAAGACATCGTCATCCCTCTGTCACCGAAAACATTAGAAAATGAAGTAGTCTAGCAGTCAATTATTCTGGAGTAATATTAATCGTGACGTCGGAATTGCTTTATATAAAATGCGGAACTGATGTTTGCGCAACGACAAAGGGAATTGTGTTAACGATAGTCCTGGGGGGGGAGCAGGTGTAATCTGGTCCTATCGTTAAAGTAAAGCAATGAATATAGGTGGGTATACAAGTTTCAGGTGAATAAATTGGAAAGCATCTAAAAGTTTTTAAAGTTGCTTTAGATAGCGCGAGAATGGGAACTTTTGTTTCTCTCATCGCTGAAAGGCGAGCAGGGTTTGAATGGATATTTGTGTAAAAAGAGAACTTTCTGCCCAATGAGATTGCGCTTGTTCTATGTATTCTGAAGGGGTCGGAGGCAGATTTTTTTATGTCGTACGTATAACCTTATTTACTTGTCAGTTTTCGATTAGCAAAAATCTTTACCATTTTGGTGGAATCACTTTATTTAATGAGGACCGTGGCGTTACGTAGAAATTTATTCTGGGGGGGATTAAACAATTCGTGGCACATACAGTCACCCAGTGCGTACTAGAAGGGGGAGGGTAAGAAATAGAAATTGGGTTGCAGGTTGCTGATGCTGGTAGTCATTTATCTATTTATTATTGTACAGGCGAAAAAGATTAGATTAGAACGGTATTTTATTTCTTAATGCTGACAGGCCCCTTTATTGCTTTTGCTTTAATTAGTCAACGAAAACTTTGAATAATAGGTATATTTCTGGGCAGAAAACCAATTTCGACAAAAAATTCAAAGGGCTGTAACTTTTGATCTAGTAGTCCGAACTTGGAACTGTTTGAAATTATGGATTCTACAGGCCACATTTTATAAGAAAATATTTTTTTCCGGTCGATCTGAGACAATTTTTTTTCTGTGCAAAAAAAAGGCAGTTATTACCTTCCTTTTTTACCAAAAATCGACTGCACCAAAATTTCTCGGAAAAAACTTTTTCTTATTAATTTTGGTGCGTAGCATCCAGAACGATTCGTACTTTTTCGATTAGACGTCTAGGAACAAACGTATAAAATTGCTTGCTAAACACCTCCTCACTGTTTATGTTTTCCTGATAGGGATTTATCTTTTGGATCTGGATAAGTGAAATGCACCTATTTTGCCCTCCTGATACAAGTTTTCTATAGAAATGCAAGGGAGTGCGTATGTTCTCCTGCCACATTCTATAAGAAAATATTTTTTTCTGGTCGATCTGAGACAATTTTTTTTCTGGGCAAAAAAAGGCAGTTATTACCTTCCTTTTTTACCAAAAATCGACTGCACCAAAATTTCTCGGGAAAAAACTTTTTCTTATTAATTTGGGTGCGTAGAATCCAAAACGAGTCGTACTTTTTCGATTAGACGTCTCAATCAAAAGTTATGGGCAAAAAAATTCCTGTTTTTAAAATTTAAAATTCTTATTTTCGTCATTTCGTGAAAGGCAGGACGCAGGTACCTCACCTCAGTAGCAGTACTAAGTACCTGATACCTATTTGTTATTTTGGGCATCAATGTAGCGAATTGCCGATCGATGCCGAATAGCCAAATCGTTGACTGCCAACACTGATCACTCACTGAATAGTGAATACTGAATACTACAGAATATTTAGATTTTAGTGACTTTAGACTTTAACCAAAACCAAAATTGCTCTCTATATATACCTATATATTATTGCCTTTATTTTAAAGTGGGCGGAGCGGATAGCGGAGTATTACCTAAATACCTAATAGCTATGATGATAACTCAATTCTTCTGGGGGGGGGGGGGTATATCCCCTTCATCCCCCCCCCCCCCCTCCCCCCCCCCCCCCTAAATACGCCACTGTGAGGGACAAACTAAAACGTTTCAATCCAATTTGTTTAAAATATCCTGTTCTCTACAACAATAACTTTACTCCTTCTCTGGTCACTGTTTAAAAGATACCAACAGACTTTGATGATAAATTAAATTTAAAACTGAGCTACAATGGAATAATTATGTGGGAAACAAATGAATATATTTCTGAAAATATGTAAATAAGGATGAGACCGTTTCGTCCAAAACAATTTCACTGTTATTTTAATGACCTTAGTCTTCTTAAATCTACGTTAAATTTTAAATACATTTTATATAAACCATGGAAAGATTTTTGAATTATTTGATCTTTTTTAGGTACGAAATTTTAACAAATAGCCTTTTCTAAGCCAAGAAAGTAGATCCTCTAACTTTGTCTTTGGCATAGACAATCTTTTTTCTCTTCGAAAAATAATGGAGTCATTGTACTAACTCAGTACTAACAGTTCTCAACAGATTTATGTACCACTGAATACTCTTTATCTACCCCTCAAGTTCCTCAATTTTTCCATGTTAGCAACCTTGAAAACAAGAGTGATAGGGAATAACGCGGCACAAAATAGTGCGGTAGGAATGTCTAACGTTTGACACTAAGTAAATCGTATACTAAAATCGTAATTAATACTCAATAGGAACCATTCAAATGACTTTATATCAGCCAGAGCAAAATTTTGATTGACAACGAATTGCCCGTACAAACACATAAACGTGACGTTAACTTCTAGAAAACTAAGATAGTATCAACAAATTCGTCGGGGTGATTCAAATAACGTAACTAAAAATCGTAGATATGTGTTGTCGGTAATTTAGAAAACTAATTTACATAGTAACAGTAACAGTATCTTCGTATAACAAAGCCAATCTGAAGGATAATCAAAGTAGCAGATATGACTTTTCGGAGTAACATAAGTAATCGTCAACAAAATCGGGTCTCGGAAGGTATATTCTTCGTAGCGACACAAGTAACCTAAGTAATCTCCGGGCACAGAAAAAGGAAAAGTAAAATCTACTCTAGCAATAATGTCAAACTTTGGCGCTCACTACTAATGTTTTGAGGTTTGAAGAAAAAATTTAATACAAAACTCGTCACAACTTGACTCGAAAGTTAAAGCACTCGACCCCAAGTGAACTTCGTACTTCAATATTTCCGAAAATAAATAATAATTAAAAGTAATATTGTTATGTAAACTACGTCACGCACGTTAATTTGGTTTTAGCACATTCAATAAGGTTTGGCCACCCTGTATGTGAGATATTTCAATTGTTTAAAAGTAAATCTTGTACAAAGTGTCGTTTCGTTTTTAGGACGTTTGTAAATTTTTCAATTTAGATATGGTGCTAGAAGTAAGACACATCTGGTCAAATTTTGCGTGATTTATAAAAGGCTCTAACTGGTCGTTTGCGATAAGAAGTATTACGTGTTACGTGTTTTACGCGTTACTCGGCGTAAGTGGGACGCGGTCTGCCGAAGCTGATACAACTCAAGTCTAATTATGATTGGCCAGTACCTACACGTCGATACTTCATACGCGTCGGATGTGTTTATTATCGTGGATTCTTTGCGCTTCGATTGTGCAGAGACCTGCAATTCTTTTTTTGAACACGAGGTGTTTTGGACAGCGCTATGGTTCTGAGGTAAGTTTTTAGTTATTTATTTTTGGGAAACCATTTTAGTTACTTCTTTTTTTTTAGATTGTTTGATTCATTTCAAGTTGTATTACATAAGTCGTACGTTACACGTAAACAAACGGCTCCACCGCTTGGGGAGTCCTTGGTCCGTCTTGGCCACACGAGGTCGTTCCTTATCATGATGGAGGTTAACGACATTCAAAATTTATACAATAATCAAATAACCACTAACGTTCAAACCTTCGCCTCTATTGCGGGGAAGAGACAGCCATTTCAGATTACTGTTCCGGAAAGAGACCAGGGTATTCTTGTTCCTGCAAAAACGATTATATTATTGCGGTGGGAACCATAATAATTGGTCCTAAAAACGTGTTGTTTGCTTCACGAGTGGCGGGTGGACGAATATGTATTTTCGTCTCATCGAAAGCAACTGACTTCATACTTAGTCAAAAAGGTATTACAATTAATGACACATTTATCGAATGTACCCCAAACGAGATGGTAATCGAAGAGTTTAACAGATTGAACTTAAAAACGGTATCACCTATAACATTTATTGGAGCGAGACTTTCAGACCCAAATTATAAGCATGTTTTAAGCTTTCGTAGACAAGTTGATGTGGAACCGAAAGAGAGCTTAGATATTCCAACTACAACTCTCGTGAAATATAAAGAGATTTTTTTTAGAATCTTCATTTCCAACGAGGAACTTATCTGTTTCAATTGTAAAGGCAAAGGTCACAAGGCCTCATGCTGCCGCCTTACCGTCACAGAACAACAGGTAGAGCAAACCCCAGAGTTAACGAAACTACCAAGTTTATCAGGAAATGAAATTACACACGGAGATGGGGAGGGCCCATCAACAGATAGCATACCCGTACAGATGGCATCGGAGAAAGATAAAGGCAAGAGAGTCCCACCATCGATGTCCTCAGGCGTTTCGAATGTTCAAAGCTTCCTTCCACAAAGCTCACAAAAGTCCACCAAGAGAATGAAAAGATCCGAAGCCGAGTCGACGACTGAGCCTAACGAGAAGTGGGTTTATGCTGGGTATGACAAAGATGATTCTTGAGAAGATAGACATTGTTATTAGTTATGAGCAATTTTGCGACTTTCTCACAACGGTTAAAGGTAAAAAAAATTCTGCAAGTATCGCTTTACAAATTTCCACAGATACTACAGCTCTGATTGAACTAATGGTTGAATGCAAACGTGTGGTCACTACATCTCGCCTCAAGGCAAGAATTAAAAGATTAATAATCTCAATTAAAAATCAATTATCACTAACAAACGCAGATGTCTCGGACGGAGGACATAGAGAACGAATCGATTCTTTCATCTAGGGATAAGTAGCCTTTTTTCTTATATACATAGGTACACTTATATTTTCCAACTACTATTAATTTTAATATTAACAATGAACCTTAAAATGAATTATAAATTAAACATTCTTCAATGGAATATTCGTTCGGCGATAGTAAATGGAAGTCAATTAGAATATATCTTAATTAAATTTAAAATAGATATTGCCCTCATATCCGAGACATGGTATAAAAACAAACATAATGTTACTTTTACATATTATAACATCATTAGACACGATCGTGTAGATGCGGGTATGGTGGAGCTGCAATTTTGATACATAAAAATTTGGCCTTCAGCCGTGTAAATATTATAACGGCAATTGAAAAAATTAATTACTGTGCTATCCATCTAGTAGATTATAATATTTCGTTTATGTCCTTGTACAGACCTCCTAATGTATATCTATCGGAAGATGCATATGTAGATTTATTTTCACAATTGCGTTTCCCCTATATTATAGGAGGTGACTTCAACGCGCACAATTTGGTTTTTGGGTCATCCACCAACAACAATGCTGGGAATATATTGTTGAAAGTTGTCGATAGAGTAGGTTTTACATTTCTTAAGGACGGGTCAATGACTAGAATCACCAGACCCAATGAAATACGTTCGGCGGTTGACATAACATTAACCTCCCCTTTATTAGCACCGACTACATACAGAGTGGCCCAACGAGAAGTATACAGAGGGCTTTTAGGGTTTTAAATTTATAAATTTCGAAAAATCCTCGAACACGTTAATTTTGTATTGGAGGGGGACAACTTTTGGAATACAAATCACGAACCCAAGTCTTCACCCCTCTACGTAGGGAGCTTAACCCCTAAAATTTTAAATGGAATCCTAAGGCAAATGGCACATTATTTGAAAGCCAATTTAATCGTGATTACTAATCTGCTTTGCTTTTTAAATTCTATTGATTCGTTTCGGAGATATTTGCATTTGAAATGGTTTTTTCTAAAAAAAACCAAAACAAATGCGATCTAAGTCACCTTGTATTAAAAAAGGTTTAAATTGTGCAAAAAATAACAAATAACTTTAAACAGACAACATTTATTTCAATAAATGCTCGAATTGCCTTCCGCCTGCTTCCATGCAATAATAAAGATTTGCTTCAAAACGCTGCCGTAGATGTTGCAAGATTTCAGGGGTAATCGCTCGAAATTGTTGAGTTATACCATAGTGTATTCTATTCTTACACTATGGTTATACGTGCTCGCAACCCTTGTAATGTTCCGGGCGGAGTAGTATAAACTTTATTCTTTAAATATCCCCACAAGAAGTAATCTAAAGGACTTAAATCAGGGGAAAAAAACCATTTCAAATGCGAATATCTCCGAAACCAATCAATAGAATTTAAAAAGCAAAGGAGATTAGTAATCACGATTAAATTGGCTGTCAAATAATGTGCCATTTGCCATAGGATTCCATTTAAAATTTTAGGGGTTAAGCTCCCTACGTAGAGGGGTGAAGACTTGGGTTCGTGATTTGTATTCCAAAAGTTGTCCCCCTCAAATACAAAATTGACGTGTTCGAGGATTACGAGAGGGCTTTTTTATTTGGTGATGGTTGTGGTGCGCGATTTTTGTTACCTACGCAATTATTGCGGCTATATTTCTTTGGTTGGAAAAGTTGAAGAAATTTGCTGTGGGTAGCAAAGGTACCACTCGTACACCTGTGCATGCGCATTCTGTCCAAAGGCGTTTAAATCCTTTCTTTTATGTCTAAGAATATGTGTACCAAATTTAGTTCAAATCGTTTCAGCTGTTTAGCCGGAAATGAGGGTACAGGCGGACCGACAGACAGACCAATAGCATCCAGATTTTGTTTGATTCTGATTTACAGTGCTTCAGAACGTGTATTTCCGTAAAAAAAAATAGGGGGGTCATTTTTTACTAACGTGCGGGTGGTAAAAAACACTAAAAGCGGCAAATTCAAACTATTTGCAGTCCTTTTTGCATCACCCGGTGTATTATAGGAAAATCTCAGTTTAACCCAAAAGACCTTGTGTTTCAGGGCTTCTCTAGTTTCTTTCTGTAAAGAATGACGGATGTGATATTATTAATAAGAAACGGGAGAAAAAAGTGCCTGTGCAATGAGAAGTATTCAAGGAAAAGGCTGTATTTAAAGAATTTGGAGGAATGGAAGACTTTTAATAATCGTGTGAATGTAATATTCTTTAATTCTTTAATTTGAAGAATCTAAAGAATTTAAAGAATATTAAGAGACTGACGGATGACTCCGAAGAAAATAAACGGCAAAATTTGGAAAGGAAGAATCTAAGAGATGTGAAGAATTTAAAGAGGAAGGAGATATCGAAGAAAGGGAAGGTTAAAAAAGTAATGTCAATATTATTGCTTTTAGTTAATTTGCTTTTCTCTAACACGTAAAATTCTATTGTCTATTATACTGTAGCGAACATTCCAGAAATTTCCATAGACATGGATGCGCCATGAAGGATTAGTCATCGGCGATAAAGAACGAAGGTGGATGTGACGTAATCTTTCCGAGAAGTATGACGTGTTTGTTCCATAACCTTCCAGAATAGTCAGAATAGTTCGGAAAAGAGGGGTCGTTTGCTATATAAGCGGTCGAATTTTGCGTTTCAGTTGAGTTCCAGTAATGACGCCGAAGTGGCGTGATGAATTCGTAAGTGATAAATAATATTTTACTGATATAAATCTATTCACTGATGAAGGTATCCGATGTGCCTGAAAATTCTGAAAGCGCAAAAATCTGTAGATTCAAAAATTTATTGAAAAATCCTCAAAATAAATAAATCATTTTGGAAAATCCGAAGGGTCTGAAGTTCGAATAGTCGAATGAACACAATAACTCGAATCTGAACACTCCAAAGAAATGGAATAATAAGAAGGCATTCTTATAAGGCACTCAAAAAATTTGAAGAACCCGAAGGATCTGAAAAATTCAAGGAACTTGATGAGTGGAAAAGTTTGATGGAATTAGAGAATTTGACAAATCTAAAGATTGTGAACGATCTGTTGGAAGTGAAGAATAGGAGGAAATTGATAATTCGGAGAAGCGAAAAATTAAGAAATGCCCAAAAGAGCGAGAGAATCCAAAGAACCTGAGGGATATCAAGAGCCTGAAGAATCAGAAGAAATTTAATGTTTTGAAATTTTAGAAAAAGAGGGGCCTAAATCCTATATCGAATCGACGATTTTCTACTTATACCGTGCACTATCAGGAAAATTTTGTTTACGGTCTCACGACAAAAACAGTTCCAGAAAATATTAACTTTAAGAAGAGAAACTGTCTGCATTTATACAAGGTTCCATTCCCTTACGTCGATCTATTTTCGTAGGTTTATTAAATATTATTATTATAGACCAATTACTTTGGTCTTTTAAACATGTTAATGCATGTAACCATTTCTAACACAACATCCTTGTCCACGCAACAGTAATGAACTGGATATCTCAAACTAAATATACTTTTTATCTCTGTCTATGTAAAATATTTCGCTTCCATTTTTCTGAATGCTGAAAAAAGCGTTTAACAATTCGTGTGTATCATTCTGTTTTGATTCCTCAAACCTAGAAGGATACGCACACTAATCGTATTACACCGTCTACATTTCGCCCATCAAATTTTTTATAAGGCGTCGTTTTTTAACGTGACGCTGAAGTTTTTCGTGCATATATCATCCGTTACGATCTCTAATTTCCAAGTTAAATGTACATGCATACAAAAAAAAATTATACAAGAATAAATTTGGAAACTCTAAGTAATTTACGTTGGATTTTATGGGCGTTTGTATAAAGTTTTTCATTACGTTTATATTCCGTACCGTATACGTTGAAGAAAAAAGTAATAATACCGCAACAGTTACATATGAGAAACATTAATTCCTACGGTCTGATTTCGCAGTGACCATTCCCGGTTCCGGTCCCGTAGCGACGCTGGGCGACAAGGGACGGATCCCGCCCGCAGCTGCAGCCATTTGTTTTAATTACGAAAACAGCAACAAGAATCTGCGGTATTCCTCTCCACGGCGCCCCAAAGCTATTTATCATTTTGCAATGGTTTTTTACGAGTTGCCGCCGTCTGCCGCTCGATATATGACATATTGCAACCTACAAACTATACCTAATAAATAACTCCGAAAGTACAATATGGGGAAGACTGCAGCCGTATAAATCTCGACGTCATTTCTCCTAATTAAATTTTCTTCTCATCCCCTTCGTAATTACCGAGGATAATTCGTCAGATTCCTTTTAATTCTTATAGTAAATTAGATTGCAAGATAAGCCGACCAAAAATGTTTCATTAAAGTCCTTGTTCATTATTCTGAATCTTTTGTAATACTTCTATGTTGGTGAGCGAGCAATGTTTCTTTTCCTAATTTTCTAATTGATGGAGTTGCGAGTATACTAAGCCTTCAAAATGTACATCCGTTCTGCTTGTGGTTTTAAGGTAGGTTGCAGACCCGAATACCAAGTATCGTCGAAATCGGGCCAGTTTAAGGGTGCGCTAAGCATTTTTATAAAATCGGAAACGACATACCCAATATCTTATAACCTTGGAGTTTTGAAGGTCTTATCGTTATTGTAGTGAGCATCTCACACATCGGGGCGCCAGCAGTTGCCATCGAGGCGCCACACACTGGCGATAAGAAACGAAAGCGAGAAATGCGACACGCAGATTAATTTTGACCTAATTTACCGACCACTATTAATGATCTCCTAACCGAATGAGACCGTTTTGATAACATTCGGAATGATATTGCGCGTTGTGAGCCTGTTCCGAGTGTTCATGCTGTTGGAATTGCAGAGTTGGAAGTTAAATTCCGTTACCCTCACAGATGCGTACCCGTTGCCTTGTGTCCACTATCTTACAACAACTCAGAGATGTCCGTTATTTGAATTCGCTCGATATCAAGTCTGCCTATTGGTGAGGGGAGTGTCAGAATACTCTCGTGCCTATACTGCATTTACAGTGCCCTGGCGAGGCCTATATCAATTTTGTCGAATCAGCACCTCAGCCACTTGGAAACGAATAATCGGCTACATCCTTGGAACTGTCATTTATGCCATGCCGAACTCATGTATTTGGGGTACGTAGTCGATTCCTTCGGGTGGCATCCCGATCCTTCCAAAGTCCAGGCAATTCTCGATAATACCATACTCTTCTATCGAAAATGCACACATTGTCATCACTTTTATTCTAGACATACTTTTGTGCACGTTCTCTATGAAGCAGTATGTGTAAATGTTCCCATGTTGAAAAAAATTCAAATTTGAAAATAACTTTTCAAATTCTAAAGCTGTTTCAACAAAATTTTGGTTATTTTCAATTTGTCAATAGTTTCCGAATAAATTTGGCGATTTTGATTCTACGGGTCACTGGTTTCCGGATTCCTCATGACCGGTTAATCTCCTGGGAAAGTTGCCAGCGCTAGTCTGACGGGGAGTAACAAGATCTTAATATCTAAATGGATTGAAAGTGCAGGGGAAAAGTGAAATAGGTTTTCCTAAACTCATCGTTCGTTTTTTTCACTTACCTTATCTTCCACTTACATCATAAATACCCAGAAAAGTTTCTTTAGTGGTTGCAACTTTATAACAAGGACAGAATTATTATTATATTGATCTTTTACAGAAAGGGAAAGTTTCGTTTGTTCCTTCACAAAAACAATGCGTATATTTTTGGTCTGTGGTTCAGAAATTGTGCACATTACTTGATACGCGATCTTCGTTAAATTATTTGCTTGATTATGATACGAATTTAATCAAACTTTTTTGAAAAAGGTGAAACCTTTAGTTAGATATTCAGCGTAATATTTCTTGCACTTCCACTAAACAAACACTGACATTCTTCAATATTCATGATTAACATATAATACAGGCCTAGAACATCCGTAAATTTTGGGGATTACGATTCCTGGTCGAAACCATTTAACTTTTTTGAAAAAAGATCTTAAAATGTTGATCATTTCTGACAGCACGTCAATAATCGAGTCACCCCAACGACGAAAACGTTGATGTCTCTAGAAGACCGTACTGGTTGTGTCGAAATTCAAAACGCGAATCCTCTCAAATTCTCCAAAACCAATCCCCCCCTCCCCCTTAATTACTTGGTAAAATTTTGAACGCCCCATTTCGATCACGGTATTTGCGGGATCGCCTACACGTTAACCCCGAGGAATCCCGCAAAATTTTAATTATATTGGGAAATAAGCAATTTTGTAGGGTAATCAAATGATGAATGCGTCACATCCACCTTGCCGAAAACTAATCTTTTATGGCGCCTCCATGTCTATCTGGATTTGTGGAATATTCGCTATAATATTTCCCCTCTTTATAAACAATCGAAGAATTGGGCGTATTGTCTATAAGAACGCGGTACCAGCGCACTCACTACCTAGCTGTTTAACAAACTTCAAGGCACATACAATTTATCGCGTAATTATTGCATGAACTGTACCAACAGAAAAGTGCGAAATAATCAATTTATGAAAAAACGGGAAGCCAATGCAATGCAAATACGATTTGCGTGTAAGTCTTTGCACTTCCTCGTTACACGTTTTATTAACAATTAACTCGTGTCGGGCCCGTGGTAAACTTCGTCGACAAATTCCGCAACCTCGCAAATCCAGCGGGACCCCGCTCTATTTACGTACGGGATTCGTCCCGAAAAATGCTGCGGGATCCCGGTATTTCGGGACGCAAATAGTGTTTGTTTTTTTTTCAGTGAACAACTTTCGCTATTGGATTACATAGTACCATGTGTGTAAAACTGCGAAATCAGCGAGGACCTAATTCCGAATCCACCGTTGCTGTTTTTTATATCCCGTTGGAGGTGATCCATGATTCCCTGATTGAACGAAACTAAGGGTAAGTGCTATGTAAATAAGGTATAGTCTTTCTTCTCATTATTGGGAATAATATTGCTCTGTGCGCAATGGCCCGACCAAAATTAATCATACATCTAACTAGCTCTCTTATTAAAATTCTCCCAGGACACACCCGGCACAACGAAAAATTTCAATTTCGATTTCAAATTCAATATTCTAGGACGCGGATCAAATCCTTAAATACCAAAAGGTTTACTTACACTCATTTGAAGGCATCTGAAAGAAGCTTTGGGTATGGATCAACAAAATTAATCATAATTGAGCATGAGACATTTATCTGGATAGTGAAAGGGTTCGAATAAATACTCGATTTACATTAATTGACACAAACAATATTTATTGTAAATACACTCCCACATAAGCGTTCTATTACACTTAAACAAAATAATGAAATCTTAAAACTACTTACAGTTTTGCCCATATTTGACCAGTCAGCTTGAGTACATTTATCAAATATCACATCTCGGTTGTTCTTCTTCCAACTACTAACAGATGTTTGTGTTTTTTAAAACAGGACCGCTATATGTCCGGCCAATTAAAGAATCTGAAAAAGCAGAATTCTCTCTTCCATTCGAAACAGAAAATTGTGTTATAGGCAGAGCAAGTTCTGAAGTGGATGCAAGAACAAGGGTTGGAAAGTCAGGTGGAAGTAAAATATTAGCAATGATTCATGAATAATAAAAGAAGAGCCCAGTGACATACGTCACTAACAAGAGATTGCATAAGATGACCGACAGTTTCAATTTCAGCTGAATCGCAAACAAGTTTATCCCCGCGTAATAGAATATTGTAGACTTGTAGAATATTCCGTAAAATTGCCTCTGCAGAAATTGAAATTTACGATTATGGATATTTTATAGCGACAATATTTTAAGTGAGAAAGCAATTCTGTCGTGTTTTAAATCAGTTTGATCGCAGATTTCGAAAAATATCGGCGAAATGCAACCGGCCTGGGTACCCCCGTAATTACATTCAGCTTGCATACGCCATTATTTAGGGAATATTTATTACGGCCGTGCTTGCCAAATTTGGTAATTATATTGTCTATTTAAAACGATACGCCGCCGCCACCTCCATTATAGTATATTTCCAATATATTAAAATAAAGCTCGCCCGCTCCGAGCCATAATGAAGTGCCCGAAATGATTTCAACGCGACAAGCGGTTTAAAAAACGAAATCCCGGTGAACATTAATTCCTATTAGATTGACGTTAATATAAATTACTTTTTTTTTGTTTACGCGTCGGTTGATTTTGCGTTAGGGACGATCAGATTTTTTTACTTCCCTGTCCATTAATGAAAGCTAATGGTCGCGGGGACGTAAAGAGGCGCTTTACATCGATTGAATTCGACGTAATGGCCCCAACTTATTATTTAATGACCGAAAGGAAACTAACGCAATAACGGCGGAGAAACAATCTCAGAAAGACTTGATTTAGATCTTCCAGTCCCTAGGAAACTTATTGCTTCGTATCCGGGTATCGGCGGTGAAATCTGGGAAAGCTGTATTGGCGGAGCGTGCGACAACAATGGTCTTAAATCTCGTCAACAAAATTGCGGAATGTTCGGTTTTGGGGGGTTTCTACGTCCGGCTTAAACAATAATTATTTCAGGCGAGATACAAAATGACAACCGTTCAAGCTAAATCTCAACATGGAATAAGCGTAAATAATTGGCTATTACTTTGCTGTCTGATGGAGAGGTATTCCTACGACTGTTTATTATTTTTCTCAGCAAAGTCCTTACATAATAATTCCAAGCAGTTCCTAATGTTCAGTTATAGAAAGACCGAAGCACTCACATTTAGAAAAAGAATGCAACCATTTCAAAATTTTAATTTTTCGAAATATCATCGTGAAGTTAGATAGTTTTGGAGGTTCTGGGGATTGAGTATTGAGTATCATCGAAATTGTCAGGTTGTAAATTAAAAGTTAGAGGATCGAAATTACTTCCCAGATAAATAGTGTTCTTGGTGGAATTTCGAAGAATAAATTTGT
The DNA here is from genome assembly GCF_008802855.1 of Photinus pyralis. NCBI lineage: Eukaryota > Metazoa > Arthropoda > Insecta > Coleoptera > Lampyridae > Photinus > Photinus pyralis. The sequence continues at coordinate 16,361,309 of NW_022170663.1, read as the reverse complement.
CAACCTCGGTGCAAATGTTATGCCCCTTTATTCCACATATGTATATATAGAAAAAAACTGATGAAAAATGATGCAGTATTCTCGATCTCAGTAAATTTTGCGTCTGGGCCGTGGAAACCAGTGCGCCATTCCTGTATAAAATTTGAAATAGATTAGCGTTTCTAAAAGAATAGCGTTGTTCTTAGTGCAAGATCTTTGATAAAAGTTAAACAATATTCTATTCAGGGACATCCGTCGCGACTATCATTAGCGTTTGGGACGCGAAATATAATAATGCATTTCTAGTATAGCTGTTATTGTTATTACGGGTTGAAATTTTCTCCTATTTCGTAATAAGTTTAAATAAATATTCCCCATTGTTGGTCAAACCAATTAATTTTCAAATACAAGGATCCGCCTGAAAACATCTTTTGGTATTTGTGATTTGTCGAAATTTAAACGAAGACAAATTTTCCGCCGGACAGAAAGATCACATTTCCATTTCCTAAGGGTAGCGTTCAGAGTTAGTTTTCGCTGTAAGGAAGATTGTAATATACCAATTTCTGTATCAACATGGTCAACCAGAAGCAGAAGGGGCGTAGCCTATAAGGTGCTATCCAATTTGTTTGGCTCCAATTAATATATTTTGTAATGTATATTGCAATGGCATGCGGTCACTACACCACCTATAAAACACCTGTCCAGCTAGCTCAAAATAAAACAAAATTGAAACTTATAATTTTAGTATCACTCCTCGTACACATGCGGCTATACAAAAAATGGTAATACTTACTTCAAACTTCTGAATTGGAGGGACTCGGTGGCTTCGATTAACTCCCGAAAATTCTAAAGACTCTATTACACAAATTGATTCGCACCTGAAATAAATCTTGAGCACGAATAGAAAAATCTGACAAGAAGACTCCATCTGGATCGCACAAAGGATTCGAATAAACACACAATTAATTAAGTGAGAATAACAAACATTTATTCCCAAACACATGGAACAATTAAAACAAAATTCCTGCAAGACAGAAAAGCTTACAAAGCTATTTGGACATAATACCCCGTTGGCAGACGGTCGATAAATTAAAAACAATCTTAAATTACAGTTTCGCGATTTGCAAAAACACCGCCAATCACAATTAGACTTGATAACGCTAGCTTCGAAGAAACGCGTCCCCACTTACGCCCAAATAGCGATAAAACACGTGCGTTAATTAAATTTCTCCTGACAATATAACACCTTATCGCAAATAATCGGATGTGTCCTTTTTTAAATACCACAAATTCGACAAAAATTTAAGCAAGAAAACATTACACAATTACAAACAATTCTAAAAGGAAAAATAGACACTGAGACAACAAATTCAAATAAAATAATCCAACTCCGGATGTTATTATATTCTCATGTATAGGGTGTCCCGTCGTTAATTTGGTGTTTAGACCGAAATAGCGTCTAAATTACGTTGCTAACACAGCAGTATTTAATAGGGTCGTATTTAGCTACTAGATGTGATATCAAAGTTTAATGAGTTTCAAAAAAGAATGTGACCACAACATTGATATCAATAGATCTTATAATATTTGTGTTGTAAAGTACTACTAGTTCAAAACGCAGCCTAATTTTGAACTCGAGCCCAAGACAGCCATTTAACCAATAAACATTCGTAGGAATAGTGGCGCTTCACTGACTTAATAACCGAATTGCGACCTACCCAAACATAACAACAGGAACCCTACGACCACATCTTTTTTTTTAAATTATTTAAAAATAAAGTGCATGAACTGAAAATCGAACTCGATATGGCCCTAGGAATTTTCCTTTCAATTTTAAACCAGTACCGAATTGCGTCCTTTTTCCTTTCGTATTGTCGCGCATCCTTTCTTCTTTTGTTATAATTTTTCCTGTTTTCTGTGTCAGTTAACTCCCTGATTTGCCAATCTTCTTTATACCGCATCTAGAGACCCCTACGAGCATGGAATGGCCGAGTAGCCGGCAGAATGTTCGAAACTGATAAAGGAAATTCCCATATCTGTCACAGATGAAAAATTCTTACCTCAGCTCAGGTTCGAACACCCGGAACCCTGGGAGTGCAAAGATCTGCCCTCAAAATTTCCCGGGGATACTCAGGGGTGGTGCTACGAGGGTGCAGGGGGGTGAAAAATTAACCGTTCCGAGAAATTGCTAGAGGGCAATTGACATTTTTTACTGAAAAGTCACTTCCGCCTACCCCGATCTCCTCTCCTGGGCATCCCCGGGAAATTTCGAGAGTAAATCTAGAGCGCGAAAATCCCCGAGTAACCATTTCTAAGCGATTTTTCCGGCTTTTCATATGTTGATAAAATTTGTTCAATAATGAATGCATTCTTGCATCACTTACGCAATTTTCAAAAAATGGTTTAACCAGTATTGTACCACAACCTTCCAAAACTTTTATATCTTCATACATTATTCAGATTTTTACAAACTTTTTTCATAACTTCTATCTGCACGATCCCTACGCCTGCAGAGTGCAAATTATTCGACAGAAAAAACCTTCACCAAGCTTTAACGCTATTCAGTGTTACGAATTTTCAGGAGGTAGTACATTTTTTGAACTATTTACACGTTCCAAAACGAGTCCAGGCACTAAAATTTTCAGAACGTTCCGAGCGTTAAAAAAGACCAGCGCCTCCAACGCTTCGGCACTTTTATGACACAACACTTGGGAATTTTGAAGCCATTGGAATCTTCAGAACACCAAGAACAATTAGAATTTTGATTTTCTTTAAAACTACTATACGCTGTTCATTTTAAGAAGGTAGCCGTAGAAATCATAGGGACAGTTTGACCTTCACTGTGATTGGTTACAACACGAGTCAGTATTACACTGAAAAATAAAACGCGTGACGATTTCTGTCTGTTAGAAGTTTCAATTACGAACTAAGCTGTCGAACTGTTATTAGCTGTCAATTTCAAAGATCCAAGCGTGATATCGTTTGATTTATATTTATATTTTTCAAATTTTGTGCCGTTTTATATTTTTCCTGTGTATGTCGATCTTCAAACACAGCGCCATCTACTACCTTCTTATAATGAATGCAGTATAGATCCTTTTGAACCTTGAGAATCCTGAATAAGACTCTTCAAACATTTCAGGTGGGCTATTCGGTTTCACATAATCTTTCTCTTGGGGGGAAGATCTTTCAGTGATCTTTAGCCACCTTTAAAGCCTTTTGGGAGAATACTGGGAGAATCGTAAACGAATCTCGAAAACCTAGAGAGACCTACTTTTAGGCGCATCTCGAGGTTGTCGTAAAAACGCTGCAAAACGCTTTCAAAGAATTTTAGGAGAATCTTGCGAGGAAATGCTGGGAAAAATTTAATATTGGGAAAATGATAATTTCCGAATACCTTTATGCAACTCCGCGATAAAATATTTTAATGGCAATGCATTTTGAGATCATTTTTTGAAAGAATCTAGAGGGAGTGCTGGGATCCTAAACGAATATTGGGAAAATTATGAAGGGTTGTTAAGAAATGACCTTTTGTAGAAAATATTCAGTGCATCATAGTATGCCATCTTAGATGAATCTTGAAGGAGTCCAGAGGCGATTTTGATTAGACCTCGAGAGAATTCGACAGAGACCTTAGAAGGATATTAAGGTAATATGGAGGTCACACTGGAAACATCTCGAGAAAATCTTCAAAAAACATGGTTTATAAAAGATCTTTGAGTTAAATTCAAGTGAATGAGGAGTGTTCTGGGGTTGCTTATTAAATGAGATAGAAAATCAAGTAAAACTATCAATTTTTTGCATATCTTATCTGATCAATCTTTTTGTAGTGACAAAGGACAAAAGGAATATTGGAATAATAATGGGAAATCGTTCGTCAGTTTATGATGAGAGGAAGCCAATCGAGGTAACGTATTTGACGTAATCTTGTTGTGAACGTTGGGGGAGTAAAGTTGTAGTGACAGAATGGCTGTAGTATTCATGTTTTCGTCTCCTGACATTTTTGCAAAGAAAGTTTCTAATTCCTACATAAATGAGCATTATATTTCTCTTGGATTTATTTACTTAATGGGGTGCATTCAGTAAATGACGCCAGTTTTAGTGAAGTAAGTGGTTGTTGAAACTCATTCGAAATTGGTTAATGTCGACGGAGTAACGAGATCAACTTTTTAGTGTTTGGGCAGCTTAGCGTCCTGAATTTTATTAGTTTTAGAGGCATATAAAAAAGCAATATCATAAAAGGAATCTGAAGCACACAAAAAATATTGTTCGCAGGCTATAAAATATAAAACTTACAGCGCAGCAAAAGTTAATGCTCTGTAAAGTGAAATTTGAATATGAATGTCGGACAACGGTATTTTAGGAAAGGTTTTTTTGATGCAATTTCTTTTTTGTTGTCCCTTCGTCTTGACGTTTGTTTAAAATACTAGAAATGCTCGGTGTAATTTGCGAGAGGCATTATAAATTCTGGCTGTGTAGCCGTAATCAATAAGGTGTTGGTCACGTTCTTCTTTAAGAGTTAGTTTAATGAGCATTTTGGGAGCGCTTCTTTTCTACAACCTCGGGTGCGACAAAAGGGGTTGAACGAATGATTATTTTATGTGACTACACTATCGAAGAGCGTTACTCTCGCGTGAAGCCAAGATGCATTTTTAAAGATCATTAATTCTCAAACTAATTTACGTCAAATTCCCTAAATTGAAATGTAAATTAGATTTACATATCCACAATAAACTAACGTTAATTACAATCATAACAGTATTGTTATGATTGTAATTAACTAACTAATTTCATGAGCATATGAGTATTCATATGCTCATGAAATTAGTTACGATTAGCTGAAGTTGCGGTTCTGGAAATTTAACCAACTGCAGGTTTTTGTCGGCGAGTTGTCCTACACGCCATCCCTTAGGACCGACATTTCGCTGAAATACGTCGGTACGTAATTATTTGCCATTACAACTATCTAACTTTGGTTCACATACGTTTGTGTCTTTATTTTTAAAGGATAGGTACATTTTATTTTCGAATTACGAATGTTCAACGAACTACAAAAATTCTATACATGACTGGAATGAGAAAAATTTAACGTCGGTATAAACGTTAGCGTATTTTGTTACGTGTTATATTGGAAAATGATACACAAAGCGGTCCATTTGTACAGAATGAATTCCTTTTTGGCGTTATTCTGTACAATTCGGAAACTGTAACGAGTGCAGACGGAAAAGTTTTCAATTTTAAAGACGGTCAAGGTGTCAGTAATATTCCACCACACAACTATTCATTATGTCACATTCAAGTTTTATTTAGTCGATTGGATTCCGACGAGATTTATTTGTCATGTAAGCTTAAATCAGTCAGATAAAGACACTGTCCATACTTATAATCAACGTGCTATTCAGCAAATTCCACTTTACCACGCTCTACGCAGTGCCACAAATTATGAAAAAGCTATTTTAATATCCAGTGTAAAAGTGAAATTGCGATAAAGAAAACTGTCAGCAAAGTCAAATAATATTTACGTTCATTTTCGTGCCGCCGTAGCTGTAAGAACTCCAGGTTGTCACATCCAGGAAGAATTACCGAGAAAAGGTTCGTTTTTAAAAATTTGTTTTACGATTTTATAAATTTAGATCGACGACATTAACATCCATTGAATAAAGAAAATCGAACTATTACTATTACCATTAAACTATAAATGAGAGATCATAAAGTTGTTTAAACCAAGTAAAATTATTGGTTTGTATATTTATATTTTTGTCTAAAGAAACCCCTGAATTTGTGACCAGTCTGATCAGACTTCTTAATCTTACGGAATTCAAAATCGGGTTCCATTTGAAGTTCAGAATATGGGAATCAAATTCAGCGATATTTTACACTTTATTTTGTCAAAGTAAAATAACTCTGTAATTTGGTAACAATCCTAGTTCACATTATTGAACGAATTAATATTAATCATAATCAAAGAGATAACTAATCTTACATGTTCTATAATAATTTATTGTGAGGTGAAACTTTCCATGTACCATTTGATTCTGGAAGGTTAGCATTTGATAAGTTTATCGGAAATTTCTGTGTCCAAGTATGAAATTAAATAAGCTTGAGGAAAAAAATGCTTAATAGATCAATAGGGGAAGGGGAGGGGGGGAGGTTATCCCCTTTAGGTAGGTTGAAGTAATGCCGAAAATAAGGGTATGCCTTCCTGGGTTGGTAAATAATGCGCTGAAGTAACGTAATTTTGGGTGAAAGTTACAGAAATGGTAAGCGGGACATCCTGTATTTAACATAAGCATTATGAGGTCACTCTGTAATTGGGCGCAAGCCTGTTGAGGGCACAGAACAAGAGAGGGATAAATAAATAAATAAATAAACATTATTCAAAGTTTGATCAGGAAATCTAGTTGAATTCTATTTCCAATAGGCACATAATCGATCAATTTTATTTAATTTTATTTGTGGGTTTACTTTTGCTGTAAATTTGGGTCAATAATTTAATTGCTTTTATGATTTAAGATGAAAAGTTAAGAAACATGTGGGTAAAAAATTCTTATGTCTAAATGAATTATTATTGAGCAGATGGTGATAAGGGGACTTAATTGATTTCGATAAACAACTGCGCATGTGCAAAGTTGTAGACTGGGTGACGTTGATAAGTTCTCGCATTTTGTCGGACGTTACCGATACGAAAAATTATACCAGAAGGGGTCTTCACTGCCATTTATCGGGTCTGTCTCGGTTCAATTGACTTAGTGTACGTAACAGTACGTTACGTTTAAATTTCAAATACGCATTTTTTCCGGTAGTCAGCCGGTGTGTCGCCGTTCAATTAAGAAGAAATGGTACAGGAATACTTTCCGATTGCTGTCCAAAGTCAGTGTTTACGCCATTAATTTCAGATTATAGACGAGGTGACGATTTTTCAATTTTATGTCTTGGTTAAAATTAATGTTTGTATCCGAGCTGCCAGTTTAATAATGTCAATCGTCGTGGAACCAGTGTTGGTAATTTAAAAAAGAAAGTTGTACCGTTAATCGCATCTGTACAGACGGGATCGAACAATTGGATAATTACAACAAAGTAGTGAGTACATTTGAAACTTTATTTCTTGTATTCGACCGTTTGTAGTGGGGTGAAATGTGCAATAAGGCACTGTTAGCCTTCAGATAACTTGATTTTCTTTTTAGCATTCTTTAATTCATATTTTGTATGTCATTGTGTTGCCATCATGAGTTTTAACGTTTTGTTTGTGATATGAGAAAATTCCCATAAAAGTAAAAAAATGAAAATCCAAATATAGTTCTCTTGTTTCGGGTTAACCGGTGGTCATTTCCAGAAAATGTCAAAATTCAATAGTGTTGTTTCATTTAAATTACTTTCAGTGACAATCAATCAGGCGACGGATCGTGCCCATTGAAATCTTGCCGACTGTAAACGAAGCCTCTTTGAATTTCCAGATGATGTCGAATTTCTCGGAACGCAGTCTTTTCGGGGGTATCCTTGCATTTAAAGGTTGCGAGCAAACCACACTTCTATTAATATAACTGGAGACATTTTGTTAAATTGTTACAAGTAGCAGAAATCTGTACTATGTAAAAATTTGCACTTCGATGTTTATTATTGGATTTCTTTTGTTCTTATGCGCCAATTAGAATGACTTTATTACTACTAACAAAGTCCAATCCCTTCTTCAGCTTATTTACACAGCAGTTTTAACTGGGCATGCAGGAACTCATGTTAAATTTCCCAGTTTTGAAAATGTGAAAACTTGTTTGAAGTATAAATCTTCTTTTTTCTCTTCTCCGTTGGATTTTACAGTGAAAAATGAGGGCAGTTTGTATTTACATCCCCCTACCTAAATTACAGTTACAAATCTTTTTAGAGGGTTCGGTAAGTGTTTCAAAACTTATCTAATTACACACAGTTAGAATACATAAGCTCTTACACCATGTGAACACGTTTGGTTTACCTTTCTAATTGCCAGTATCACTGATAGTCGTACTGAAAAAAATTATCTGAAACAGCCATATGTACCATTTATTCGCAATATAATATAATATGTATACAGGGTGTAGAAACGGTTTACGCACCATATGGATTTCAATGGTAACTCTTTTATATTGAAATATTTTCTCCCCTAATAATTTTGCAGCAAAGTTGTAAATAAATTTTTTGTAGATTGTAAAATTCTGCCCATTTTTAATTTTTGGTTGTGGGAAATCGGAGAAATGAAGGAAAGTGTCAATTAAAATGATTTGTGATTTTAGTAAAAATCACACTTGCCGTGAAGTTATTGAAACAAAAATTCGATTTTTAGGCAAATACTAAATTATTATTTATTTTTTCCGGTATCCCAAATTGAAAAATAATAAATGAGGACATGTGCAGATGTAGAAATTTTTAAGTTACAAGAAACCTATTTACAACTTTGCTCTAAATTAATTAGGGGAGAAAATATTTCCCTATATGGTGCGTAACCCGTTTCTACACCCTGTATAGTAATATATGTAAAAATTAATCAGAGGATGCAGGTTTATCCAATACAATAAGAATCTCATTAGTCCATAGTCCATAGTGGCCGAATAAAGAGACGACAAATGCAAGGTATAGGTAATGGAAACCTATAAATTTCGTCGTGTCTTTAAAAAAATTTGGTTTATTTCGCAATCTAAATTAGGCAACTACATAATCCGTTCAAGAATTTGATTTGTTTTGAGTATGTGGTAGCTTTTCTTGTGCCACCGGTAACAGTTGTTTGCAAGACACGGTTACTATTACGATTAATGGTAACATTAGCAATTAGCGCGGCTTGATTAATGTAAATGATTTAATTTTCAAAATCTAATGGACCAGTTGCTTTCAATCCAGTTCACTAAGTTCATTCGTTATTAATTCACACGATAAGCGAAAACCGTGCCCTTTATTTACCTTCCAGATAAAATCCCTCGTTTCCCTTGGACGAAGTGCGTATAAACCAAAAATCAAGTAGAATAGACAGCCATCAAAGAGGTATTTTCATTATAATCGAGTTACTGTGCTTTATTTACACTCGCAACAGTAAATTTGTCATTCGTAACCAATTTGCTGGTTCAATACCTTCAAAACAATCGATTCACCTCGAAATTGCGTAAACAACGTGGGACTCGTTTTCAGCAATCGGTCGCAATAATGAAATTCCTTAATTGCACCTTTTAGTAATTAGCGCCGCGCTTATTAGCAGGGACAATTCATCGAATGCATCGCGGAACTGGGGGTCGCCCGAATATCCTTTGTAGTACAGTTTAAAAGTACCCCAGGCAACGTCAAATTGAATTCAAAGATCAATAGAATAATTCTCGAAAGGTCAAAACATCGTATAAATAAAATCTGCTTTGAAATGGTTTATTGGACTAGAAGTTTTCTATTGCCTGCTGTCAAAGCGATCGCATACTCTGCAATTAGGATGAGTATATATGCATGGAAATGAAGGTAATTCATTATTCATGAGCACAGTTCTTCTTTTATTATTTATTCAAGCAACAATGTAGCTAAAATGCTAAAATTTGACGTTTAGGTGTGAAAGATGTTTCAACATTTTAGAACCCCCATTAAGTGTTTTAAGATGGAATTTCTTAGTGATCTTAGAAAAGACAGCGAAGTAGAATTTCTCAAATGTTTGAAATTTGCAAACATTCGCCTCAATTCGGGAAGTGTGTAATTTTTGAGAATTTAAAGCGTTCAGTTATTGGAATTTCGCCTTGCAAGTATCTCAAGGCCCTCATTTTCTAAAGATTTGTAAATTTTTAAAAGTTTGAGAAACAAATCTTAATTATCTTTCAAAGATTCTAAAGTATAAGAGCCGAAATAGTTCATATATTTTTGGCATTAAAACCCTTGCCTTATGAGGAATATTTGGAATGGTGGCCAACAGCTGAAAATGTCAACCTCTCACCATCCACCACTTTATGCATTTAATACAGTTTCTTTATTATTATTTAACAATTATATACGACGTTCACATCTCCTCAAATTTCCCCTCAACTGTACATAAGATTCTTCCCAAATTCCCTTCAAGTTCCTATTTAATTTGTTCTCATTTTGTATTCTTCAATTTTCCATTCCATTTGAAAAACAAAAGTTGCATCGATTTCCGGTTAAACCGGAAGTGATACCGGACGTTTCATTATGCGATCGGATAGATCGTACTGTCACATATAAGTTACATATAAGCTTATAATTGACAAATTCAGAAGATCCATTTAGTAACAGTAAACATTAAAAAGGCAATATTTTACATTGTTCGTATCTCTTCAGGATCTCTCATTTAAACTTTTACTCGTAATGATGCGATAGGTGTTACGACGGATCGTAAAAATGTCGATTGAAATTCACAAAATACCGAAATATGACTGATCTTTCTATATTCTATATTCAACTTGGAAGGTCTGGAATTCTTACGGATAACTTTTGTAGAGTGATCAAAATGGGGTAGTTATCAGGTGTTTTCAATAATGGCTTTTTGGATTGGATTTTTTGATGATTGATATAGGCTGCCTCCGGATGTTAGTTCTTCTGTTGACCACTCAATTTAACTAGGTAGTTAACACTTGATTTGAGATTTAAAAAATCTGTAGGAAATCTCTTAGGTAAACTTTTACATTGATAGTCTCTTTCTTAGCGGCACGAATAATGAACTCGAATATTATTTGATTTTTTCTAACAGTTTTCTTTGTTGTAATTTCGATTTACACATGAACGTAAATTCACCTCCCTTTTACTTTACTACACTGCCAATACGTGGTAAAGTTTTTGAGGAATTTGCTGATGAACGTGTTTGTGTATAAGGACGGGCGGTGTTCTTTACTAACTGAATCAACACGATTGGCGTAAATACTCTTTGATATCGGTTTCTAAGAATTTAATCACTCCTGAACTGGCACTCGTTTGTAAACTATTCGTCGCGATTTATGCACGTAATTTAGGCTGAGTGTTGCGAAACACGTAATTTTTTCACTGGAGCAAATGATGATTTTTCAAAAAAACCAACTGATTAAAAATTAGACACCAGAGTCACCTTGAAAACTACTTCGAACTGTTTTTTATAAGCTCGGTTATTTCCGAACGGTAATTTTACTAGAGTTTTGGCTGCAAACTCCAATAACTCCCCAAATGCGAATCTTTAACCTATAACTAGCACCACTGTCGCTAATCGAATGCCTAACTTCGTGCAAAATAATCCCCTCTCTCAATTCTTGGCGCAAGAATTATTATCGGTGGCGCATGTGAGCGCATAACGAGCGCATTACTTTATAATAATACGACCATCATCTCTTTAGGTGGGGAAGGGGGGGAGAGGCTAGGTTAACGGTTAATTTCAGTCCAGACTTACTATTATTTGTGCCAACTCTATCGATTTATGGTGGAGGTTGGTGCGCGGCTGCGATGGTAGTTCCCGCTCCTTCTGAAGCGGGTTGAATATTTAATGATCGTAGTTGTAATCGAGCATACTACAGGTAAGCGATGCCCTTCTGGCAATGTCATTTCAGGGTATACCGAGCTCTGCGCCTTGGGAGTTTTCTTTTGTTTTCAGATTTATGGGAGAATCCGGGATCTGAGCTCACATCTCTGGATGGAGTCAATTTAAAGCAAGGTAAGTGTTGCCTTTTTTATGTTTGCTTGTATTTGGCATACACGTGTGAATTGTTGCCCGAATTTAATTTCTTTGTGGAAATTGTTCTGAAGTCAGTAGTCAGTAGAAACCATCATCCTTGATTAGAGATTTGTTAAATTGATGATTCACATTGTCCATTCAAGTTATTAAGCTTTGTATGTGTAATGTATCTTATATTTTAGGAATATTTGAATATTTACCTGTTACTACACCCCCTTGGGGAGTTTATTTTTGATTTCATATTTAATTACAGTAAACTCGTCTTTATTTTCCAACTTAAATTGATTTGTACTCTTTTTCATCCCCTCGTATGTTCTCAATGTCATACGGGGAGAGGTAAGCTAGAAATTGAGGCTCTCAACCTGGGTAAGTGCAACGAAGAGTCCGAAGATTATTTTAGCCAGAACGAACAACCGCTGTTGTGTGTTTTTCAAGCTCTTATTTTGTGTTTAACCCTGAGCTAGTTAGCCGTTTATGCTACGGATTTGAGGGAACGCTGCGCCAACTCAACACCCGTTATATACTTTTAATTTTTTGTAAGTGCCAGTTTAAATTCAGGATACGCTCTTGGCGTTGACATCTATCTTTATTCCAAGGTAAGCGTGCCTTGTAGGTTTTACTTGTACTTGGTTCCTATACGTGCGAATTTTTGTCCTGAATATGAATTAATTTGCGGAATGCTCTTATATGATTCTGTAATTAGTTGTTTAGTCGGTCATTCTTGATTGGAGGTTTATTAAACTGGGGAATCTCAATTGTATATACTTGTAGTGAAGTTAATAAGATTTGTAAGTAACGTAAGTTATAATTTTGAGTATATTAGGAGGAGTATTTTGTATTTTGTGTGATACGCTATCCAATTGTGGATTTCAACCTCTTAAGTAAGAGGGCTAATCGTAGATGAAGCAGCCATTTTATTCCCGATGGAAAAATTGTGGTCCACAAATATCAGCCGAAAGATAAGAAAGAAAAACATTTGCTGTGGCAAGCACAGCTCGTAGCACCCGCATACCTGCGCATGCGCGATTCTGCCCTTTTATGTCTAAGAATATGGGTACCATGGCTTCAATCGGTTCAGCCGTTTAACAGGAAACGAGAGTACAGACGGACCGACATACCGACCGACAGACGGAAATCATCGAGATTTTGTTTGATTCGGATTCCTGGTGCTTTAAAACGTGTTTTTCGTCAAAAAAAGATGGAGGGTCACTTTTTACTCCAATGCAATACCTCCTTTACTGGATTGCGGGTTGTAAAAATGCAATTAAAATCCTCACTATTGGAGTGTATAGATAAATCTGTCCTAATTACTGCGGAATCCCCAATTTAATGAATTCAATCGCCAGAGATTAGTAAATATGGATGATGGCAATTAAAATTCCATGCATTCTAAATTACGTTGTCGGTAGTTTTATTAAATCCGGTCCATGAAAGTTGCCACCGATGACACAATTGGTGCCTGAACCTGATCTCGGCATCAGCAGCGAGCACTATGGAGTGGCAAGATCAAAGTTAACATTGCCTTTTATACTGAGACGGCGCGGCGTACAGATGAAGTGAAGAATCTTGTCGGTCTGTTGGAACTATTTAAAACGAGCTTATATACTAAGTGAGAACGGGCAGCTGGTACAGATCTTCTGTATAGAGGGAATATCGCTAAGGGTTTTCCATCAACAACAACAACTGAATTGGATGACCTTGAACTTGGCGCATTCGCATAACTCAAGGTCAAAGTGAAACCGGCCGTACTAATCTACTAATGCCATCTAAGAATATGCAATATTAAACTGTTTTAAACAATTCCTCATACGGTCTCCGAGGTTATCCATTCCTTCAGTGGTCCTCCATTGTACCACTTATAGTTTATTGTGTTTGTGTTGAACTAATGTATGGCCGAGTCTAAGCCTGATGAACTTTCCAAGGAAGACAGCATGCCTTGGAATATTTTGGAAATGTATCAATGATGCTTCCAGTTGAAGGTTAGATATCGACTTAAATCTTTGAATTTTAAGTTATCTGGGCTATTGCACTTGAGATACTAATACTAAACTATCTTATCTGAGTTACTATCAAATCATCCCATGCAATTTCGAGACACTCATACGTTTCGGAGACAATTCTGTCCAAATCCACCTTCCTTAGAATAATGGTCGACTTACGACTTACTTGGTTAGACTTCGTAATATTTGGCGGTCAACTGACGATCAGCGTATTGATCGGTGTTTATTTCGGATTTCGCAAGAAAAAAAAGGACCAGGATGATTATTTGGTGGGAGGCAAGACCAATATTTACGCCGTGGCCGCTTCTTTAGTCGCAAGGTAACTGCAAATCAAACCGCACGATTTAACTCAAATTTCAGCAACGTGGCGGGAGCTACTCTGGTAAGCATTCCATCTGACATCTACCAGTTTGGAGCAATGTATCTTTGGGCACCAGTGGCCCACGGGATTGTAATTATCTGCACACTATTCGTAACGATGCCCGTTTTTACTAATCTCGATTGCAGTAGCGTTTTTTACTATTTGGAGTTGAGGTTTAATCGAAAAGTTCGACTCATGGCGTCAGCACTCTACGTTCCGCAGCTGATCTTATTCTGCCCCACTGTTATTTATGTACCTAGCGTAATTTTAACACAGAGTAAGTTTCGGGCGCAAGTGTTCCACTAGTTTTAGTGATGGTTTATTTTAGTGACCGGTTATTCGACCACCCTCATAGCGGTCCTTGTATGTGTGATTTGTATTGGTTACACCAGCTTGGGGGGTTTCAATGCTGTCGTATGGACGGATACCCTACAAACAGTTCTGATTAATGCATGCCTAATTGTAGTTCTGATCTTCGGTTTCAACACCAGTGGTGGATTAGGCGCGGTTTGGTCCGAGGCGGTCAAAGGTGGTCGTTTGGATGTGCTACAGTAAGTGTAAATAGTTCGCCAAAGTCATACAAAAGTTTTTTAGATTTGATTTTGATTTTACTACTCGTGACTCAAGTTACATCATCCTGTTCGGGCAGACCCTAATTTACTTGGTGGCCGTCGGAGTTGGACAGCCAACACTTCAACGGTTAAAGTCTCTTCAAACAAAAGGTGAATCTCGAAGGTACCTAAGTCGCACCTCTTTACCTTCTCTCAAATATGCATTTTAGGGTTATGGCTTTGGTGTATCTTGGATTGGTCACAATAAATACGCTCGTTGTATTAATAGGTCTGGCTCTATACGCCCGTTATTCCACTTGCGACCCACTTTTAGACAACAAAATTCAAAATTACGACCAAATTGTTTCATACTTCGTCATGGATGTTGGAGGGCACATTCCAGGTTTGCCTGGATTATTTGTTGCCGGTATTTTTAGCGCAGGTCTAAGGTAATCGTCCTTACTAATCAGTAGTGCTTTTTGCAATGTTTCCATTTGTAGTAGTTTGTCAACAGGCCTAAATTCAGTTGCGGCTATAATTTATACCGATTTTCTGGAAGGCTTCGACTCAATCGCCAAGCACCGAAATGTTGCTCTGAAGTTAATTGTACTTTTATGTGGAGGTCTGTGCGTGGTGCTCACGTGTATTATTCCCTACTTCGGAGGTGTTCTTCCAGCGATCATTAGCTTTCTCGGTGTATTTGGGGGACCAATTCTCGGTATATTCATGCTAGGATTAGCGTTTCCTAAATCAAACACGACGGTATCACTTATAATTGTACCACATGATTCAAATATAGTTACATTTTAGGGCACTTTGGTGGGCGGCGGCGCAGCTTTTGTATTTGTAACGTGGCTGTCCATAGGTCACTACTACTACAAAAATAAGGGGTGGATTCGAGATATCACAAAGCCAATATCAATAGAAGAATGTGACTCCATTAGTAATCTCACTGCCAAGTAAAGGCCTTCGGGCAGACATGCGTTTGATTTACTCCCGTATTTTTAGGGTCGAGACATCATTTGTGCCGCACGAAGACGTATTTATATTATACAAAATTAGCTATTGGTATTACACGTCCATCAGCTTCCTCGCAACAGTGTGTGTAGGATTCGTCATCAGTTTACTTACTCGTAAAAAAAGTGACATGGTTTCGCCCGAATTAATTTCTCCATGGTTCAGATTTTTACTACCTGAAGACAAGAAGAATCGAAAGTCGCATCGTTACTCTACGATAATCAAATCTTCAGACATAAAACTGCAGACACTTCAATAAGTGTCAGCTACTACGATTGCGCGTCATTGAGCAACAGGTTTGCATATTGAAATACAATATTGACTTTTCAAAAATGAACTTTTTTTCCAAATGACTCACGACTATCCCTAAACATAAATATTACGGTACTGAAGAGTTCTTATTAAATTATATTTTAAGAATTTTTTCCTAAGTATAAAAAACGTTTAAATTTACATAAATAAAATAACTGAAACTTTATGTGAAAAAATGTCCTACAATGACTAGATTGATACAAAACAGGCTCTTAAAGTCACTAAATATAGAAAGTACCGCAATGAACGCATGATTTTTGCCCTAAAATGGCGAAAGTTACCAGATTCTAGTAACTTTAATGTTAGGGATTGTTCCACCTGTTTGGAGATATCTGTATACATTTTTACAAAACATGACAGTACTATGAAGTTAGGTTATAAAAAATTACAGCTATTCAGATTTTATTTGTCAATTTTTTTAAGTTGGCAGCAAATTTGCCCAAAAATGGCGGATGATTGCGGTACTTTCTACATCTAGTGACTTTAGGAGTGGTTATTCCAAGTGCGAACGAATTTTTTTGTTGCGTGAAACAACTGATCTCTACCACACCGTGGCTGCGCGATTGGTATGGAAACGAATCTATTAGAAAAATCTTTCTTTCGGATTTCAACTGCTTGCTATTATGCTAACCCATACCCGGATTAATATTGTGTCTTTGCACCCGAAAACAATTAACATCTGGGACCAGTTGCGTAACGATCTCGTAGTCCAAGAACGAATGCCTGCAAATCTCTCGGGATGATTCCTACCTCCCTTTACCTCAATAGTTAACGCCTACAAAGTGTCCTCATGAGAGTTCAACTACAGTTCTCACTTAACTTACATTTGGTTGGATAGGTTGTTGAAAAAATTATTGACATGCATATAATGAGAAACGGAAAACTTTTAGTGGACACACTGGATCCTGGTGAAAAAGTCCGAATTGTTTTGGATTCTATGCCCCAAAATTAATAAGAAAAAGTGTTTTCCCGAGAAATTTTGGTAAAAAAGGAAGGTTATACACTGCCTTAAAAATGGTCTCAGATCGACCGGGAAAAAAAATTTTCTTATAGAATGTACCCCGTAGAATCCATAATTTCAAACAGTTCGAAGATTGGGCTACTAGTTCAAAAATTATAGCCCTTTGAATTTTCTTTCGAAATTGGTTTCTAGTCTATAACTTTTGATTAAGAAGTCTAATCGAAAAAGTACGAATTGTATTGGATTCTACGCCCCAAAATTAATAAGAAAAAGTGTTTTCCCGAGAAACTTTGGTGTAGTCGATTTTTAGTAAAAAAAAGGAAGGTTATACACTGCCTTTTTTTTCGGAAGAAAAAAAAATTGTCTCAGATCGACCGGGAAAAAAATTTTTCTTATAGAATGTGCCCTGTAGAATCCATAATTTCAAACAGTTCGAAGATTGGGCTACTAGTTCAAAAGTTACAGGCCTTTGAATTTTCTTTCGAAACTGGTTTCTAGTCTATAACGTTTGATTGAGAAGTCTAATCGAAAAAGTACGAATTGTTTTGGATTCTACGCCCCAAAATTAATAAGAAAAAGTGTTTTCCCGAGAAACTTTGGTGTAGTCGATTTTTAGTACTGCCTTTTTTTGAGCCCAGAAAAAAAAATTTGTCTCAGATCGACCCGGAAAAAACATTTTCTTATCGAATGTGCCCTGTAGAATCCATAATTTCAAACAGTTCGAAGATTGGGCTACTAGTTCCAAAGTTACAGTCCTTTGAATTTTCTTTCGAAATTGGTATAACTTTTGATTGATACCGTTAAAAAACCGCAAAGGACCAGATAAAGCTTTGCTGCTGCAATGTGATCGTTAAATGAATGTGTTAGTTGCAGTGTTTCTTGGATCCTTTTTTCCCATCACACATAAGTTGTCAATCATTATGTGATAATTAAATGGTCAATGAATTTGCATTTCATTTTGGCAATGAAAAGAGATTGTGTTATCAATCAATTAGCGTGTTGTAAAATGAAAAAAAACGGTGATAAACTTAGTTCTTGTGTAATCAATTAAAAAATAATGAGCCTCGCATTTTGTTTAGACTCATTTTGGGATATTCATTATTGCTACGTATAAAACTAAACCAGCCGGCAATTATTGCTGATACAAGCAGTAATGGTCGGTTACTCCTTTACTTGGCTGGACTACGCAATTTTGTGCAGCCTGTTGGGATGTAGCTTAATGATCGGCGTATATTTTGGATTTCGTAAAAAAAGGAAGGAGCGTGATGACTACATTTTGGGCGGAAAAACGAATATTCTTGCGGTGGTCGCTTCGTTGATCGCCAGGTAAGTGAGTAGCGAAAGGGCGAAGTTAATGCAATTTTTAGCAACGTGTCTGGAGTCCTCTTGGTAGGATTTCCGTCCGACATATACCAGTTTGGAGCAATGTATATCTGGTCGCCCGTCTCTTATACCGTTGCCATTTTCTGTGCGATGTTTATAACGATGCCAGTTTTAGTCAATTTGGAAACGGCTAGTATCTTTTATTATTTGGAAGTAAGGTTCACTCGAAAAGTGCGGTTGATTGCGTCAATGCTTTGGGTCATCCGAGCAGTGTTGTTCTGCCCGATTACTTTATACGTACCCAGTATTCTACTAGAGCAAAGTAAGTAAGCAAAGATTGAGGATTTTCAAAACCAACTCTTATCTTAGTGACTGGCTTTTCCGGCAAGATCATATCAATCGTCACATGTCTGATTTGCGTTTTTTACACTACTCTGGGAGGTTTCAACGCGGTCGTGTGGACTGATGCCTTGCAGACCATTGTCATGAATGTCTGCTTAATTGTTGTGTTGATAATTGGATTCAACGCAAACGGTGGGCTAGGTACTGTGTGGTCCGAGTCGGTTAAAGGTGGACGTTTGGACATACTAAGGTAAAGCATTAAAGTTATTTTATGAGCATAACACCCTTTTAGGTTCAATTTGGACCTCACAACGCGAGAGTCTATTTATACCATTGTCTTTTCCTATTCGCTAATGCTTATGATGCCCATTACATTGGGTCAACCGACGCTACAACGATTGAAGTCACTTCGATCATACGAGGACGCGCATAAGTAAGCATATATTCTCACTTCTTGCCAGAGAGTTCTATTTTAGGGCGATGGGTTTGCTACTGCTGGGTCTTATCGCAATGACGGTTTTTGTCGTGCTAATCGGACTTACCATCTACTCCCGTTACTCTCATTGTGATCCCCTGCTGAGCTACAAAATTAAGAACTACGATCAAATCGTTGCATACTTTGTGATGGATACCGCAGGACAAGTGTTTGGATTACCGGGTTTATTTATTGCGGGAATATTTAGCGGAGCATTGAGTAGTTTATCAACATCTTTTAACTCGTTACAGGCCATACTTTACTGCGATTTTTTGGAACCGGTCCTTTCGCCACAAATGAATGAAAAACATCGAGATACAATTTTGAAAATAATTGTCCTTCTTGCTGGAGGCGTGTGCGTTATACTTACATACCTCATTCAGAATCTTGGAGGAATACTTCCAACAATGACCAGCTTCTTTGGCATCTTTGGAGGACCCGTGGTCGCACTGTACACGCTAGGATTGGTTTTTCCTAAATCAAATGCTGCGGTGATTCTTATTCCTGTGTCAAGAAGTTACTCACACTTTATTTAAGGGCGCTTTGGTAGGAAGTGCTACAGCTGTGGTGTTCGTGGTATGGTTATTCGTCGGTCACCAGTACTTCAAATATAAAGGACTCATTAAAGATCACTTAAAACCAATGTCGATAGAAAATTGTGAATCCATAATTAATTCCACGATCACGTAAGCGTTTACCCCAATGCTCAGTCTCATACTAATTTTTAGATTGCTGAAACAGGAGGAGGAGGAGGTATTTGTGCTATACCGAATCAACTATTGGTATTACACTTTAATTAGCTTCCTTATAACAATTACAGTGGGATACATAGCCAGTCTACTTACTCGTAAAGATGGTGATATACCACGATCTGAGTTGATCTCTCCGTGGTTTAGACGTTTTGTCCCTCAGGAGAACCGAATGCCCCAACGTTTAATGGACCCTGCTGCCATTGATTAAATAAAAGAAGCTCTTCCTTTATTCTGATTACTAATCAATTGAGTAGTTTTCAAACAAATTGCTCAATTTACCATCCCGGGAGGAAATATGAAATGTTTATTGCAAGTACTTTGCAATACCTTCCCCCATATAATGTTGTTATACTCCTCCTCCTGGAATCGTTATAGAATTTTTTTACAATTTTATTAGTCTTTATAATCTACTTCTAAAATTCGTAAAAATCTCCCGAAAATGTCCTGTTTGAATCGCTAGGTAGCTCGGTAGGTAGGTAGTTAGAAACTTTAAGCTTAAGGCTGGTCGTCCACTGGAAGCGAAAACAAGCGGCTTCGAGCTTACGCGATACGAGCGTCAACAAGCGGCTATAAGATAAGCGATCTTGTGCGACAGGGGTCGTCCATTGCAAGCTGTTTCACTGACAGTAGTAGCGACGCGCGACGTTGAATAGTAGTTGTTGCTTTTTGCGATTAAATATTGAAATGGATGCAGAAGACGGGTATTTTTTAGAAACTCCTTACAAAAGGCGGAAAAGAGTTCAAAAAAGAAGATTGTATTGGGTAAACCCTATACTGGAAAAGAGGGCGCGTCTCGGTGAATTCAATCATCTCCATCGCGAATTAGAAAACGACCATCCGAAGTTTTTTGATTACTACCGAATGGGTAGACGTATTTTATAAATTTTGAATTCTATAAAAACAATTATCTGGAAAGAGTCTAATTTCAGAGAAACTATTATCACCTGAAGAACGTCTCAGTGTAACACTAAGGGAAGAAAAACTCATTTTCATTATATATATTTAGGAATTTTATTATTGCAACGTAACAAAAGGGTACTGTAGTAGATCATCATGACGGTTTGAACCATCGACTTTTTCCAGGATCATTCAAATTTTGCAAAGTAAACAAAGATTGTGGTTGTTGTGGTAGGCTGCTCCGGCGGAACGATAGTGGAGTAGCATCTAATGTCTCTTCTGAATAAGAAGAAGGTCTAGTTCTCTGACCTGACATTCAAGACGAATAAGATGACGGGTAGGCGACGTTAGATGGGGATGTTCTTCTTCGTCGATCAGCACTTGTTGAATTTTGTTCCGTACACTTAGCTGTCGGTTTTCTGGAATCTTTTCCAAATGCGGTAGTACGCTTCAAAAACCCATCGCTTCATCGCTGTACTCTCGGAAAACAACTGCAATTTTTCTCTTTCTATTTCCAAGAATTCTTCATCACAATAATCAGCCTTTCCGCTCGATTTTTTATTAGATGTTATTTTTTTGCGTTTTCCGCTGGTGGCTGTAGACGAGAGAGGGCCCATTCCGACCGGTACAACAGGTGCAGTGTTCAAATAAGCTTTATCAGCTTCCTTGCTCTTCCCCTGATTTGTTTTTGAGGCATCACCATGATTCATTGCATTGTTCACCTTCTTCTCAGAAGATTTCTTCGTTTCAACCCCTTTCTTGGCACTTTCTTTTTCGGCAATTTTTTTTGCAGACAGATGCGTCAAGCGGCTACGAGCGTAAATCCCATTCTGCTCGGAATTGTAGCCCGCGCACGTTTACGCTCATAGCCGCCCGTTCAAACTTTCTTTCAGTGGACGAGGTTACATTAAAATACAATATTTAGGATCTGCCGCGCGTAGTCGCGTGTTGACGCTCGTGTCGCGTAAGCTCGAAGCCGCTTGTTTTCGCTTCCAGTGGACGACCAGCCTTAATCCTTGTAAAGTACTAGAATGCTTAAAAGACATCACAAAGCCAATATCAATTGAAGAATGTGGCTCCATTAGTAATCTCACTGGCGCGTAAAAGCCTGCTGACAGACATGCCTTTGTATTACATACTAATTTTAGGGTGGAAACATCATTTGTGCCACACGAAGACGTATTTATATTATACCGAATTAGCTACTGGTAATATACGTTCATCAGCTTCCTCGAAACACTTTGTATAGGTTTCGTCATCAGTTTACTTAGGCCCAATTCTACAATGAAGGTATATGCCGAGAATAAGCTATACTTACCTAGAATAAATGTCGACGGTTGCGTTGGTTACCATTGTGTCAACCAATGGCATACATGTTGCTATGGCAGTTATTCCAGGAATATCTTATTCTCCGTAAAAGTGTAATTGTAAAACCGGCCCTTACTCGTAAAGAAAGTGACATGGTTTCGCTCGAATTAGTTTCTCCATGGTTCAGATTTTTACTACCTGAAGACAAGAAGAATCGAAAGTCGCATCGTTACTCTACGATAACCCAATCTTCAGTGATAAAACTGCAAATACTTGAATCTTCAGTCTCAGCTCCCTACTTCGAATAAACTAATTGCGATGCCACCGGTATTTTTGAATTTCCTTTGAAATAGTTCTCTAAAAAACCGTTCTATAATGGACATTCTGAAAAAGAACTTAGGATTCAAGTGTGTTGTGTTCAACCAGACAAAATTACGCCATCTCAAAGAATATTATTAGGAGGCACTTGCAGATCACAGGGTCAGTTATACTTTTTAAAATAAAAAAAATTTGCTACAGTTTGAACCGCAACCCACTCGGCGGACCCAAGACATCCCGAGTTACGCCCCATACAAAATTGGTCATTCGCTTGGTATGAACTACAACACCATCAACCCCTTTATACACGTCTTTATAACACGCTGCACGCCAGTGAAATTCCGGGAATGTACTCAGTGCGCATGATCGGTATTCTACAGATGGCTATATCTCGTACATATGTTAGCACAGATTTAGTGGCTGTAGACTATGTCTATCTATGGAATATACTGGGATGGAAAGAAATTATTGACTTAAAATAAGCTAGAAGGAAACCCAATAAGCATTTTATGAGTGTAAGAGAAACATAACTTACAGTAGCAATTGAATGTCACTCCACACTCATTTGATGCTTTTATCTTCCTTCGACCCGGAAAACATCCACTTTCTCACCGTGGTACACAAAGTACTATTTTTATAATCGCATCAGAATTGCTGTTTAGAACACGCCTGAACATGCGAAAAAAGGTGATTAAAGCACGCCTAGCTTTAAAGGCTGCTGAGTAACGTTACTTCAAATATGACATATGAAACTATGATTTGGGACTGAAATAATAAATCTTATTAGATCACTTTTTGAGTACAAAAGATGTCTTTGATTCGTAGCCTTTGTTAGAAGCTTTCACAAACGTGGTTTGGCGAAGATATGCTGCCAAATCTGTTCCATATTTTAATCGCAGTATTGATTGTGTTTTTAATGAATTCGCCACAGGGTAGAAGATTTGACATTTCCTTCATATTATACCAGCTATAATGATTCATTTAAGACTATGTTGAAAGATGCGTCCTATTCACGCACGCTAACTGTAGCATTTCATATTCTTAATAAGACTCGTGCATTTGGATTTTGCAGATATCAACTGCTTCTGCAACAAGCCTTCTTCTTCAACCGAAACCTTCTACAAGATTTTATCAAAAAAATACCCAAAAACGAAATCTTTGTTCGCGTGTGGTTTAATAAAATGATGGTATTCTTAGGGGTTGGTTACGATTGAAAAGTGACATCGACTCACCGCTCCTACCACAAAGTCATATTCCAAGGAGGTAGATAAAGATCTGATTCCTAAATTCTATTGCTAACTGAATACGATCACAATTCTATGGCAATGGAGGTGCTATTACTAACGCCGGTGAATTTCCTTAGTACATATCATTTGGTTTGAAGGTTCTTAGAAGAAAATCTCTAAAAAACCTTTTTGGAATACACGAATATGTGAAATCCCATAGATTCTACTGTGACGAATTTTCCCAAAAGTTTTTTTGGGAGTTCCGCTAGGAAGTTGATGGAAATTCATACGAACTCTTTCCAGTATACTTCCTAGACAAGAAAGGGCCATTACTAGTAATACTAGGGGACCTTTTAAAATGATTTAGAATTCAAATCCTTGTTTCTGCGGATGAATGAATGAATTCTAAACGCCAAGTTCAATCTAAAGGAAATTAGAATTCGAATCCTTTTTTTATATGCGGGAGTTAAATGAATCTTTTTAAATCTCACGATCAGATTTAACCGTCTTAAAGGGTCGCAATTTAATGGGATTATTAAAACCTGGTTTTTAACTGACTGCCTTTTTTTCTTGTCGGCAGGAATATGAACTTGAATATTATTTGGTTTTACTAACAGTTTTCCTTGTTGTAATTTTGTTTTTTAAGGAATTACGGACGAGCGCTTTTATTTATACACACGGAACTGTGTTCTTTACTAACGGAATTACACACGAATACGAGTTGCTTTTTCTTCCACGCCGGAATGCGTAAATACCTCTTGGTTTAATTTTCTAAAAATTTAATCCCTTGTGAGTTGTGACTGGCACCTATGACTTTTCTGCATTCAAGCACGCAATTTACCCGGAGTCGCTTTCAATTCTCCAAATGAACTTGAACTTTATCACCACGTAAATTTTCCACTGGGGCCAAATAACGAGCTTTCAGGAAAACGTGTAATTCAACACTAAAATCCGACAATACAATTTAGAACAATTCACTCATTTATAAAGGTGTGAGAAAAGGACGAAAGCTCACTGTATTACAATCGACAAAATAAAAACTTGAACTTATGAGTGCTATTTGTTTGGTTGAATGTTCCTGGAATCTTGACACTTTTTGAATTTAGTAATTCTGCAATGGCATTCACCTAATGCATCTGTAGAATCCCGTTAATTTGGCAAGTAATCTAACCCAATCATATTATTACTGGATGGATGCAATAAACGAAAGACAAAAGAAACACGTCACCTTAGTATTGACTAACTCGACTCGCACTGAGTCGTCAGATCGATGTGGATCATTAACTTCCCTCGTATAACGTTATGTTTGGGACTTTTATTGTAAATTATGGCCCATTTGAATGTAGGACAAAGAAGAAAAAAAATCACGTGTTCCACGGAGACGAAACAAAACTTAATTCCTTTCATTTCTTTCGGTTTGGAATTCGGATTGCTCCTTATTTCTTTTTAGAAAATACGAACCGCGAATATTCAAATCGAATTTTAGCGGGGAAATTCGGTCCTATTGCAATACAGTCCATTTAATGTAAGTAGTGTAGGAAAAAATGGTAACAAACGACTTCGTTCCTACTTCCAACCAACTACCCCGGCTTGGTTTGCTGGATTGAACAAGGGTGGAATCCTTATTTTCAAATATTAGGCATCTTAGCAGATCACTGTGGTTTTTCAAGATTGGGTTAGCATTACAATTTATAAATTCAATGGTAATATTACCGTAAGCAGCCCTGGAATAATTGTATAGCAATACACAATGGACACAGATTAAATACAATCTGTGCTATGGGCGACGAGCAACTCATGAGTAAACGCGCGATATATTTAAGTAATCTGGTGATGTATGTGGTAGGGGGATTTCATCAACGAAATAAACCTTGTACATTGTAGTAAAGTCTCATTTCAGTCTTTAAAACAACAGTCAACCCTTCTTAGAAAAGAAATACGGAAGACATTTTTCCCATGAACCTTCCTCATGTATTATTCATGGTTCCTAAAAAATTATGGACGGTGTTTCTTGAATGAATATTAAAATATCAAACATAAGTTGTCAATCATTATGTGATAATTAAATGATCGTTGCCTTTTCGAGCCTGTTAAAACCAAAGACTTTGATAACATGATATGATTTAATAATTATTTTGGCAAGGATATTACAAGAAATGGTGTTAGTAATTAATTAGCGTGTTATTAAATGAAAAAAAATGTGATAAATTTGGTTTTTGTGTAATCAATTAAAAAATAATGAGCCTCGCATTTTGTTTAGGGTAATGTTGAGGAATTCATTATTGCTACGTATAAAACCACAGATTTAAACACTCCAGATAGCTCATGGCATAGGAAAAATAGTTGCGCGGTAAAGTATTCAAGCAGGTATTGCCACGACCCGAGTACTTAAACCGTTTTGTTTATCTGCGCTAATAAGAAAGTTACTCATTTAATCCCATCGAAATTGGACCACACTGTACATCTAACTTGCGTCTTGTTTGCCAGATGCATTTTTATCAAATCACTTGCAAAGCATGTGTAACTGTAACCAAAGAGGAAAGAGCTGTAACGTAGATGTGCAATACCAGAAGACAAAAAGATTTCGGTGAGATTGCAGCGATTGCGATAAGACTGCGGGGATTGCGGCGTGATTTCAGCAGGATTGCATCAGGGAATTCGGTCTGATTGCGGAGAATTTCGACGAGAATAAGGAAAAAAACGTACATTGAAATTGGCAGGATTGCGGGGATTTCAGCGAGATTTCGGTGAGATTTCTAGGAATTTGGGGTGACTTCCTTGAATTCGGCAGGATTGCGAGGGGCTAGATTTCGGAGGATTTCGGGGGATTGCGGTGAGATTTCTGGACATATGTATAGTAATTTCGAGAGTGGTTACCTCCCTGTAATCTATCTATACCGAACTAGTGATACGCCAAAGCGTTTTTTTTTTTAAATTATAGTGCAAACGGTGAGACGGACGATCAGACTGACGGTAATGATAAAGTAGTTGCTCCCATGAATCTGGTGCTAATTAATAATGATGGTTTCTGAGTTAATTTTGTGGTCGATGTCGCGCGGAAAAAATATTACACACATTTTTTTGTCGCAGAGGCACCTCATTTAATAACTCTTTCACCAAATTTCCTTGAGAATAAAAAGATATGCCAAACGCACTTCCGCGTTGAAGATTTTACTAAACCGGGTAAAAACCATTTGTGCCAGGGTACAGTTCCTTATTATTAAATGTGAAGTTCATTATACGACTAGGAGGGTAGGTAATAAATTCAACAAAAACCTACTCCAATGAGAACAAAGTAGAAACGTGTACTATCCAGCCATTGAATAATATCAGATTTATTATTCAATGATCCAGCCAAGCACTTCTAACGCTGGAGAAGAAGCAGACATCAGTTCAAAAGCTTCTAGGTGGTTGGCACAAATAAATGAAAACGAATACTGGATTGTATGGATACTCCAAAAGAAAAAAAATGTGCCAAATTGTTGACAGAAAAGCTTCCTAGCTCAGACCAAAAAGCGGTCTTCATCGTTTAACATCTTTGCACGCTTTTTTTTACTTTTGTTTGTGTTTATTACTAACACATTACTAATAATTATCTAAAGTCAGTAAACACAAAGTTCCTTATTCAATTCAATCGGCACGTAAGAATAAGAATGAGATTTTACAACTTATCCCTTAAGAGCGTACGACACCCTCATTAAGTTATCAACGACCTTCTCTTTTGTCGGCGGCTTGGTGTAGTGTTCTACCTTTTTTTACAGTATTAATATTAAAACAGATTTTAGTATTTAAATTTGTGATATTAATTATTCATTATATTAACTGCAGTATACTATATAGGTACATGTACACTGATATTTTAACATAGGTGTTGATAATTCATCATAAGTTCTCTGCATTAAAACCAAAAAGAATGCAACGACCGAACTTCTGCAATCGCTCATCCTAAATATTAACCGTGCACTAAGCTGCTAGATAGTTTTTAATTTGGGCATTTTTTTCTTCCCTTTTTTATAATAAAACATAGCATAATTGCGTTGTACTCAAAAAAGAAAGCCTTTCGAATATCTTGAATACAAATATTGCCTTGTTATTTGAAAAAAAAGTTGTATGAACGTCACGGCGAAAATCTCAGATATTAAAAAAAAGTTTTTGACAGTTTTACATCCTTTATAATGCCTAATGTACATTCGCAAAGTTTTAACGAAATCATAGTACCTAACCGTTTTGGCGAAAAACATTTTTTCGTTTCTTAACTTTGACATTTTTTTTCTCAATTTTTTTGTAATAAAACCTGGCACATTTCTGTACACAGAAAAATAAGGTATTTCGATTAACTTAATAAAAATGCTATTTGAAAAAAAGTAAATGTTGCTCCAAAAATTAAAAAAAAAATTGTTATGTTTTTATAAAAGTATGGCCTACCTAAAAATGGATCGTATACAAATATTTAAAAAAATTATTTAAACCCTTTAATAAATAAAAAAGTTAGCTTTACACATGCGTTAAACAAAACTTATAGCATTCCGCATGCACAATACCTACCAAAAATATTGGCACGCATGGGATCCTTGTAGCAAACCCTTTCAAATGAGTCCCATATCGCCCAAAACGGTTCAGTCGTGTAGACGTGATACGTGTAACGGACGGACGACAAGAGTCGTGTTTTTGTATTCCAAAAGAGAGCGGTTTGCATTATATTTGAACTGGATTACCGCGAGCCATATCGTCCAATATTTATCACAACCAACGCAACATAGGGATTTCAATGTAAAATTCATAACATGCGATTATTGGTTCCCCAAATTATTTTAGAGTAAAAATGTAATTTTTGTAAAAAAAAATTTTTTACGCAATTCAACCGTATTAGTTTTCAATTTTTTTCATATAAAGACGGAAAATTGGAAAAATAAAACCCGCATCTTTTTCAATAATCTGCGATGCCATGGAATTTTCTAAAACAAAAAGATATCCAGTTATCAATTAGCAGCAGTTCGAAATGGATTTTATGATCGACTTGGTTACTGTCTTGCAGTTAATGGTGACTTATTCCAACATTTTTGTAAATTGTTATATTCGGAAACCGTTTTTAGTAATTTGGTCTTTCTTTATGTTGAATTCGCTGTTCTAAATGTAGTACTTTTTGATAGAATTTGATTTGTTTTATAGCAGACATTCCATGGCATGACGGATATTGGCGTAGTTTTTGTATTATAAAATTCCATGGCATCACAGATTATTGAAAAAGATGGGGGTTTTATTTTTCCAATTTTCCATCTTTATTATGCAAAAACTTTAAAACTAATACGGTTGATTGACGTAAAAATTTTATTTGTACAAAAAACCTTAATACATTTTTGCTCTAAAATAATTTGGGGAGCCAATAATCGCATGTTATGAATTTTACATTGAAATCCCTATGATGCGTTACGCAAGTCACCACCCTGTATATGGAATGTTAGTGTTTGTTAAAAATACCTTAAAAAACCTCATCGCACAAAACATCTCTCATCAATAATTTAGTACCTACTCGTTATGGAACTAAACTAACTTACAATATAAAACAAGATACGAATAATTGCATACGATTTTCAGTAGGGAAATTTTTTGCCACTCAGCTCGTATTGGGAAACCAGACCTTTGATCCGGCTCATATTCAATAGCACTGATCCTTGAACTCGTAGAAATCGATTGGCGAAGGTTTGACATCGCTGTCTGTTTTCGTTCTCGAGTTAGATGGGGAACAGACAAACAGACGGACAGATAGACAAAACCATCACTTAAGGGAAATTTTTTTAGTTTCCAAAAATTCCCCTAAAAACGCATAATCTCGAAGTGTATAAAACAAGTTGGAAAGTACCTACTCGATGAGTCGAGCCACTTGAGCGCGTTTTTGTGTGACGGATCGAGGTTTTATTACCGCTGACATATAATCTGCCTGCAAAGAATTGTGACACAAAGCTAATTCTTCAAACCCTAGCATTCTTAAGATGGTTCCTTCGAGCAGCCGATTGACCGACGGACCGAACAGCCAAAGTGAATTTATAAGCGCCAAAAATCCAGTGTACCTATGCCGGTGCTATAATCATTGTATTTATTCGTTATAAATACATTGCTGTAATGTTGTTACAGTTCAAATTTCAATTTCTATAGCATTTTAGTACCTGGCTTTATACAAAATTTGTTAGATGTCGTTTAAGGTTTTAAAGTAAAATTTAAGGCGATAAATGATAACGCCGATCGCTATTATTTGAAAAATTGGGATTGTTGCTTCGCACTTGGTCGTTGTTGCATCCATTTTGATATTAATCGAGTGCGAAAATAAAAGTAATTTGAGTTATCCTTAGTAAAGGTAGTTAGAAGTTATCTACTTAGCATTGTCTTAGAAGACTTAGAAGATAACTCAAGAAATAATGGATATAAACAGCAACGTATATCTGCAGGCCTCCCGATATCTCAGGTATTATTTCCATTGTATTTCGCGGTTTTATCACTTATAATTGCACAAGAGGTTTGTATTTTACCGAGTAAATTTGGGTTGTTTAGGTAATGAAAATCTGTTGCCTAGCAATTAGACGAGAAAAACTGTCAACTAATAAAAATGCGACACCGCAGGTGGAGCATTTTTAGGTTGACAGTTTTTCGAGTTCAATTGCTAAAAGGAAACAGATTTGAATTGCAACAACCCAAATTTACTCGGTTTAAATACAAACCTCGAGTGTAATTCGGCAGGACAATTTAACGAACAAGAAATTCACCAAACTAGTCAATTATTGACAGACGTCAAGCTAATCATATGGGAAAGGATAATGCGATAATTGTTCCAAAATGAATAAGTGAAAAAACCACTAGTGCATTTGTCGCTGGAAAAGTTGCAGGTAACTTTTGCCGCTGTCAAAGTGACAATTACACTGCGGCTTATGCGATTTTTTATACATGAGTTGAATTGTCGTTAATAATTATTTTAGGCCTTTTATTTTTTCGTTTTCTTTTCCCATTCTGGATTTCGTCTATTTTTGATTTGGAATCGTATATAAAGGAGTTCGTCCGGAAATTAGACGTATCGCCGTTTCTACTTGAAGATAATTGCCGAGGAAGCGCCGCCCTCCAAGAAGATTACCACCTTTACCAATTTATCGAACTGGCCGCTGTCGTCCCAAAGAGAAGCTAAACTTCAGTTAAGGTCAGCTCTCTTTTATATTTATTATCATCAACTATTGGAGTCGCCGAATTTCCGTTTGCTATCGAACATCGAATAACAACTTTAACTTTCGTATATCGAAGGAAAACATTTTTATTAAGTTATTATCACTAATTAGAGTCAAATTTTGAAGTAATATTCTGTCAGGGAATCTACGAGGTCGCTCCAAAAGTTACTTAAACGCGTTATAAAGTTGCGTGTATATTTAGGGTGTTCCCTTAGGCGGTATCGTCAAACCAAGTTAGCATTATAGTTTATTAAATTTAAAGCTTGGTTTGGGGAACCGAGTTGTGAGCGCTCCCGACTCACACCCAGTGGCGTATTTACGGGAGGGGGATGAAGGGGATATCCCCCCCCAGAAGAATTGAGTTATCATCATAGCTATTAGGTATTTAGGTAATACTCCGCTATCCGCTCCGCCCACTTTAAAATAAAGGCAATAATATATAGGTATATATAGAGAGCAATTTTGGTTTTGGTTAAAGTCTAAAGTCACTAAAATCTAAATATTCTGTAGTATTCAGTATTCACTATTCAGTGAGTGATCAGTGTTGGCAGTCAACGATTTGGCTATTCGGCATCGATCGGCAATTCGCTACATTGATGCCCAAAATAACAAATAGGTATCAGGTACTTAGTACTGCTACTGAGGTGAGGTACCTGCGTCCTGCCTTTCACGAAATGACGAAAATAAGAATTTTAAAAACAGGAATTTTTTTGCCCATAACTTTTGATGGAGACGTCTAATCGAAAAAGTACGAATCGTTTTGGATTCTACGCACCCAAATTAATAAGAAAAAGTTTTTTTCCGAGAAATTTTGGTGCAGTCGATTTTTGGTAAAAAAGGGGGGTAATAACTGCCTTTTTTTTGCCCAGAAAAAAAAATTGTCTCAGATCGACCGGAAAATATTTTCTTATAGAATGTGGCCTGTAGAATCCATAATTCCAAACAGTTCCAAGATCGGGCTACTAGATCAAAAGTTACAGCCCTTTGAATTTTTTGTCGAAATTGGTTTTTTGCCCATAAATATACCTACCCACAGTATAGTTTTTTGTTTGAGAATTCGTAGATTTTCATTTGCGTCAAATTGTTAAACCAAATATTCAACTCAATTCATATACAGGGTGACAATTTGAAAACTTACCACCCCCCATATCTTATTAAATAAACGAGATATTTAAAAAAATCAAAATCCGTTTCGGTAATTCGGAGGGGGAATCACAATGACATAGTTGGCGACGCACCCCCTCCAACCCCCTGCGCCCCAGCCACCCCAACATTTAAATCTTAAATAGTGACCCCCCATGTGTGATACGTCGTTGGAAAGCTCTGAAAAAATGCTTTCCAACCATACCAAACAGCATTACATTTAGGTTAGTAATTATCGTGCAAATCAAAAAATAAACATGGAAAATCGTATTTAACTTGAACTTCCAAAGCCGACTCGACAGCAACTCATTTTTGATCGCCAGTTATAATCTATTCTCAAACTCTTGTCGAACCTTTTCAAATGTTGGTTTTGCAATATTTCGACATTCTTGAATTATTCTCTGTCTTAGTTCGTCTATGTTCGCCGGTTTTTAATACGACAGATTTCAAATGTATCATATTAGTTTATTTTTTGATTTGCACGATAATTACTAACCTAAATGTAATGCTATTTGGTATGGTTGGAAAGCATTTTTTCAGACCTTTCCAACGACGTATCACACATGGGGGGTCACTATTTAAGATTTAAAAGTTGGGGTGGCTGGGGCGCAGGGGGTTGGAGGGGGTGCGTCGCCAACTATGTCATTGTGATTCTCCCTCCGAATTACCGAAACGGATTTTGATTTTTTTAAATATCTCGTTTATTTAATAAGATATGGGGGGTGGTAAGTTTTCAAATTGTCACCCTGTATACTTAATATTTTAATTTAATTCTGTATTCGAACCGAATCGACCTTAATTTAATAGATTATAATGCTATCTTAGCACCGCGTAGTTTTTTTTTATTTATTACTAGAGATTTTAATGAACTTATCCTGGGTCAGGTAAGCAGTACTGAATTGGTGACAGTGATTAAAGACCCTGGCGCCCTTATCTCATACTTATCTATGCTAAGAACCTACGCCCTAGCGGCCGTGCATACTGTTCCAATAGAATTTGTTAGCATCCTCTGGAAATATATTATTTATTTTTTTCACTACTAGCGTCTGATGACATGATTATTAACCTTTTTTCCACTTGTAAAGTAGGCTTTCTCGGCATTTGTTCAAAGTGGTTAATAATTTTTTATTATTAACTAGTAGTCAATAATGAGAACTGTCACGCTGTCACTTTTAGAAAACACAACCTGAAATTTCGCTCAATGAACGTTTAGACAAGTTCTCTAAAACGAATAATTGCCACCATTCGCAATTTCCAGAGAAATTTACATACCTAAAATTATCACATTTTGAAAAAATTCGAACGAAATTACTCTTTGAAAAATCTCAATGACAG
Source organism: Photinus pyralis (assembly GCF_008802855.1). Classification (NCBI taxonomy): domain Eukaryota; kingdom Metazoa; phylum Arthropoda; class Insecta; order Coleoptera; family Lampyridae; genus Photinus; species Photinus pyralis. The sequence goes on along the minus strand of NW_022170663.1, from coordinate 16,328,154 downwards.
AACAAAATACGGCCTGTTTGACTTGTGCTTCCACGTACTTGACTGACATGTTAAATTAAGAAACAAACAATTCTGTCCAACCGTTAACTCTCTTATCAATATAATATGTTAATTTAGAGGATTTCAAGTGCTAGTAGTGAAAAAAAATAGTATATATACCACGGTAGAGAAGTCTATTATTGCCTTCGCACCTTACACCCCTCGGCGCAAACGCCTCGAGATGTAATCTTGGTGCTCAGGCAATAATAGTGGACTTCTCTACCTTGATATATAATGTACTATTAAATTGCGGTAGCAATGTACAATATTATGCTTAGTGCATACAATGAATAAAAACCACTTTATTCAATGGTGCAGATATAAAAACCATATCCGATTTATTCCCTTTAAGTAAGGCTTATTACTTAGTGGACGAATTTATGTTGCAGTACCCTAATTATAATTGTATTGTATGACTTGTCTTATACCTATGGTACCTATTTTATGATCTTTTGGACGAATTATTATTAAACGAAAAAATTGAAATTAATTCATTTAATTTGCGGTTTGGGTATGTAGGTATTAGTACATTATAAAATATGAGAAAATGAATTCCTCTTTTTGAAATCAATAGGTAGAGGGACCGTATAATAAATACATAATGGTAGAGGTTGCCCGGGTACATCACAATCGCTGATATGATACGAGCATTGTATGATACGAGTGTGATAACACGGGTACAAAATACCACAGATCTTAAAGTATGATATATCAAGGGTGTTTAAATCTGTGATAAAACTAATCCAGCCGGCAATTTTTGCTGATACAAGCAGTAATGGTCGGTTACACCTTTACTTGGTTGGACTACACAATTTTGTGCAGCCTGTTGGGATGTAGCGTAATGATCGGCCTATATTTTGGATTTCGTAAAAAACGAAAGGAGCGCGATGACTACATTTTGGGCGGAAAAACGAATATTCTTGCGGTGGTCGCTTCGTTGATCGCCAGGTAAGTGAGTAGCAAAAGGGCGAAGTTAATGCAATTTTTAGCAACGTGTCTGGAGTCATCTTGGTAGGATTTCCGTCCGACATATACCAGTTTGGAGCAATGTATCTCTGGTCGCCCGTCTCTTATATCGTTGCCATTTTCTGTGCAATGTTTATAACGATGCCAGTCTTAGTCAATTTGGAAACCGCAAGTATCTTTTATTATTTGGAAGTAAGATTCACTCGAAAAGTGCGGTTAATTGCGTCAACGCTTTGTGTCATCCAAACAGTGTTGTTCTGCCCGATTACTTTGTACGTACCCAGTATTCTACTAGAGCAAAGTAAGTAAGCAAAGACTGAGGATTTTCAAAACCAACCCTTATTGTTGAAAATAGCTGTCAGGAAGATTTAGGCTTCTGATTTTCTTAAGAATTTTATTATTAAAAATATGATTGACTGACAGACTTTTTTTATTACTTTTACTCACTTGATAATTATTAAAAAATACATAATCATGAACCATTTACAACACTTATCTTAGTGACTGGCTTTTCCGGTACGATCATATCAATCGTCACATGTCTGTTTTGCGTTTTTTACACTACTCTGGGAGGTTTCAACGCGGTCGTGTGGACTGATGTCTTGCAGACCATTGTCATGAATGTCTGCTTAATTGTTGTGTTGATAATTGGATTCAACGCAAGCGGTGGGCTGGGTACTGTGTGGTCCGAGTCGGTTAAAGGTGGACGTTTGGACATACTAAGGTAAAGCATTGAAGTTATTTTATGAGCATAACACCCTTTTAGGTTCAATTTGGACCTCACAACGCGAGAATCTATTTATACCATTGTCTTTTCCTATTCGCTAATGCTTATGATGCCCATTACATTGGGTCAACCGACGCTACAACGATTGAAGTCACTTCGATCATACGGGGAAGCGCATAAGTAAGCACATATTGCCACTTCTTGCTAAAGACGTTCCATTTTAGGGCGATGGTTTTGCTACTGCTGGGTCTTGTCGCAATGAACGTTTTTGTCGTACTAGTCGGACTTACGATCTACTCCCGTTACTCTCACTGTGATCCCCTGCTGAGCAACAAAATTAAGAACTACGATCAAATCGTTGCATACTTTGTAATGGATACCGGAGGACAAGTGTTTGGATTACCGGGTTTATTTATTACGGGAATATTTAGCGGAGGATTGAGTACTTTATCAACAGCTTTTAACTCGTTACCGGCCATACTTTACTGCGATTTTTTGGAACCAGTCCTTTCGACACAATTCAATGAAAAACATCGAGATACAATTTTGAAAATAATTGTCCTTCTTGCTGGAGGCGTGTGCGTTATACTTACATACCTCATTCAGTATCTTGGAGGAATACTTCCAACAATGACCAGCTTCTTTGGCATCTTTGGAGGACCCGTGGTCGCACTGTACACGCTAGGATTGGTTTTTCCTAAATCAAATGCTGCGGTAATACTTATTCATGTGTCAAGTTACTCACACTTTATTTCAGGGCGCTTTGGTAGGAAGTGCTACAGCTGTGGTGTTCGTGGTATGGTTATTCGTCGGTCACCAGTACTTCAAATATAAAGGACTCATTAAAGATCACTTAAAACCAATGTCGATAGAAAATTGTGAATCCATAATTAACTCCACGATCACGTAAGTGTTTACTCCAATGCTCAGTCTCATACTAATTTTTAGAGTGGAGAAACAAGAGGAGGAGGTATTTGTGCTATACCGAATCAACTATTGGTATTACACTTTGATTAGCTTCCTTATAACAATTACAGTGGGATACATAGCCAGTCTACTTACTCGTAAAGATGGTGATATACCACGATCTGAATTGATCTCTCCATGGTTTAGACGTTTTGTCCCTCAAGAGAACCCAATGCCCCAACGTTTAATGGACCCTGCTTTAGAACCATTAGAATGCTTAAAATCTTCTCAGAATATTCCTCTAGAATCCTTCGAATTGAGTCAGGATAAATGTAGGTTTGGTGCGTAGTGTACAATTCAACATCCGTGACTCTACGGAACAAACAGCAAATACAAACTGTTGGTAGAAAAAACACCAGCACTGGAACGGTACTTACTTAATGGGGCCCCTTACAGAATAATTTTAAAATTATACATACATGCAATAAAGGTTGTAACAGGAACATATTAAATGGGGTTTAATTTTTGATTCGTTACATCCATTATAGAGTTGGTCATTCCAAAATTTTAGTGTTGATTTCTGTATACGTCGTGTCCTGTTAATGAGTTTCGGAAGTTTTTGGGTCAGTATGCCCGGCACTTATAGTAGAGAATATTATCTTAATGAGGTGTACGTGATCAAAATTGCGTGACATTTAAGGTTCCTGGGAAATGCAGGATTGGAAAAGCAAAAGAGCGTGGGATGATGAAGAATGACCCTAGCGCTTGTAATCGCCTACAGTTTCTAAAAAAATTGTATTATTTTTACCTTCTACAGTTGGGTAGAATTTAAATCTGACAGTGTAACTTAAAGATTACATTTCATTGACAGTGTATGTATTAAAGTAAGTATGTAATATTATTTCAGTATAGTAAGTAAAGGATTCAGAATTATGTCGCGGCAATTACGACTCATGAAGTGGGTAGGTAATGTACAGAAAACATTACGAGCATTCACTCTCTGAAAGCGGCTACGTACGTTTATAGCGGGTTGGTCCTATAGTTAGGGGATAAGTGAATTATAAAAGTGAGTACAAGAAAATGACTTCCGTTTTGATTGCGAAATACGAGTGAGCTAAATTAACCCATCTATTTGTAGGCGAACGTTTATTAGATTTAAATTTGTTCATTTAAAATTTGTTTATTAGATTTAAATATTTATGACCAATAGGGTTTAAGTTTATTTCAATTACAATTAGGGAACCGCTTTATTAGAGTGGCTATTTCAACATTTAGTAATAAAAAATGTCCTTAAATTTTTATTATTTTTTTAGAATTATTGCTATCCTACAAAGGAATGTAAAAAGAGTTTGGTCAAAGAGAGGGCTGATTGCGAATTACATAAATTCACCAAAACATATCTAAATATGTATTTTTCCAAATTTTAAATGACAATTTATTGACCACTAGCAGTCACGGCGGACTTTGTACCGTTTTTGGGAAATCCCTATCATGATAATATTTTCTTTCGATAGATCATGGACAACTATGTTGGCATGCAAATTTTCAGAATTAAATTATCAATGAGGGCCGGAATACTTTTAGGTAATGGTTTACGTGAAACAGCCTGTATAGTATGTAGTAGTAGCCATCGATATTATAATACGAACATTCACTTGAAATGAAACAGGCACTCTTGCCCTATTCTCTAAAGCTACTTCCACTCTACTCGCTGGATAGTATTTCTTTTCTTACGCCGATTTAAATCACAGAGGGAATCTCGCTCACCGACACCTTTCGAAGTTCTGGCAAGTTTAACATTCCCCCGAGATAGCATGTTATGTTGTATGTATGCGGCGTCAGCATCCCGAAACGAGCGTTAGGATTACAATATGTTTCCGGGAGACCACTTCACCTGTCACTTGCAGAATGCGCCGATACTTTGTTACCTATTGTATTGTCACGTCCCGTATTAAGTGCCTAAATCCCACGCCGAATCCAAAGCGGTGGCGCGCGTTCCGCCATCCTTAAGATAAATTATGTGCATATTATTACATCAACGTAATGATACGACCTTAGTTCCGCACTAATGTGATTCTATCCCGCTGAAATTCAATTAGCATTACAAAACTGTACAAACTTCCAAGATGGAAACATCCATTTATCGTCCGAACTTAGAATTGCAGATATACGAGTGAATCGTTTCCAATTGGAAACTATGAGATGCGGCCTGCATGCGAAAACTTATCAAACGTCTAATTAAATGCGACTGCATGATCGTAAATTTTGCAATGGGGACCACTTTTATGGCGGTTTCCGAAGATTAGTTTTTCAATCTGGACTACAGATTTATCTATCCCCCAGTTTCGATCCAGCATCGAATCTCCATGTGCTTTTCTTGGTTTACGCGGAAAATTTTAATTCATTGATCGTTTTCGTATTTCCCATGTTTTTGGAGGTAATGGAGAGGCCGTACGATGATGTGAAAAAATATATGAGATTTTTAATGTGGGGAGTACTTTAATTTCCGAGGCAACTAACATTTTACTGACGAGTTTTGTATTAAATTTTACCCGAAATCGTGTTTTAATATAACATTTCAATTTTTATATAGAACTTTTGATTAATGTCAATCTGTCAGTGATGACAGTAGTCATTATAGACATTTAGCAATGTCACAGATGCGTCATGCGGCCGATAAAGTGACGGTGCGGCCGGTAAAGTGACAAGCGCCAGGAAAAGTAGTCTGTTCTGCCTCTGTCATAGAAACCAAAATTTCCTGACAGAAAGTTGACTTGAAAATGAAGGTTTCAGGCCTGGTTTCAGGACGATTTTGGGTAAAAAAACGTACACACAAAGGTTTTTGGCCGTTAACTGGGTACTTTTTTAAAATGGTGGCAGTTTTGTTACACTTGCGTTTATACCTACTTCCTTATTTTAAATGGGAACCCCATATTTTATTCCTCATTTAGATTCCTTTTTGAAAATTAAGGTCAGTTTATTAAACAATATCTACGAACATCTTTGACTTTTGGAGAAAAAATTTCATGGGTACTTTGACGCCTTGTATATCAATGACTATTAGACGTAAAACAATAGTATATTGAAAGACAAGTGTTACAATGCGACCTATTGTAATACGACTATCTTGTGGCACGAGTGTCCGCAAGATAGGAGTATTACAATAAAGCATTGTAACACGCGTTTTTCATACTATTTTTTCTATTTCGGTGCTTTAATTTAATTAAAAAAATCATTACAGTGGCACCACGCTCAGAAAGTCCCTGACAGGACGTGTCCGAGGGCGCTAGAAATTTAGACCGTACATTCTGATGCAAAATTTAAAAACACTTTAAGGGAATTACATACCTACCTTATCAGATCGTAGATCAAAGGTATATGAGCCTTGAAAAAGACGAGTGTGTATAAAACTGGAGACGGAAAACGTAAAATAAAGCAAATACAAGAAGCAAAGTGTAAATTAAAATAACGTGAAGCGTCAACTGTCAAAACGGAATAATTAATAATTATGGCGCGGAATGTATCGCGTCGTTTTGTAGGCTTTCTATTGGCCAGGCTGAATTATTTCAAAATTAGTTCGCATATTTTCCGGGGCTTTTCTGAGCATGGTGGCACTGTATCAGAAACTATAGGGAACATTAGAACTAACATGTTTTATGTTGGGAACACTTTTTATGCCGTTAAGTTTTAGGTTGGCAGCGTAGTAAGACTGACATTTTGAAGTTCAAACATGGAAGTACCCAACGAAGTACCTACTTGTACTAACTAGTAACTGCCAACTTAAGAGATGAGTTACCAAGAAAAAACGACTATAATCACTGTCTTTGTACAACTGTTTTCGGCCGAAAACAGTTGTACAAAATCATCATTGTGACACCGAAATAGAAAAATTAAATTTTGGGGGTACCATAAAACTGCTGGTTATTTGAATAATCATAATCATTTTTCACAATAATATACAGTTTTCACAAATTACAAAAACAATTTTGTTTCAATATTTTCAAAAAAACCTAAATTATATAAATGGATCCCCTTTTTCTGTTTTTTTTTCTATTTTCTTTTCATTGACATGACTGTTATATACCTACAATAATAAACTTGATTGTTTTCACATTTTCCTTAGTAAAGTATTTTGTTATACAAATCATGATTGCCATGAACAAAACATCTCATGACTGCCATGAAAATTTTAATGAATATCTGTCAAACCAAGCGTTAGTGTTCAATGGCGGCGTAGAGGGTAGGGCGGCCGGGGCGGTCCCACCAGGGCGCCGTCACCTCGCTATAGAATTTAAGAAGCAAAGCAGATTAGTAATCACGATTAAATTGGCTTTCAAATAATGTGCCATTTGCCATAAGATTCCATTTAAAATTTTAGGGGTTAAGCTCCCTACGAAGAGGGGTGAAGACTTGAGTTCGTGATTTGTATTCCAAAAGTTGTCCCCCGCGAATACAAAATTGACGTGTTCGAGGATTTTTCGAAATTTCTAAATTTAATACCCTAAAAGCCCTCTGTATACTTCTCGTTGGGCCACCCTGTATAATGAACTTATCCTTGACATTTATTTGAAGTCTCGTTATTGTAGCATCTACGTACGATGATTTAATAAAACGGTTTGATAACGTATGATTCACACACCGTATCACACCCGTTACAGGAACAGGGCGGTCAGTAGATATACGACCACGGACGAGCGAAGTGTGCTGCGGAATTGAATGCAGATTTAGAGAAATTATACAGTGAATACTGAAGATCAAAACAAAAAATGTGAGTAGTAATTACATTAAATTAAAAATTAGCGAATTACAAAGGGGCGTTAACTTCTCAACCGAACGGTCTAAAAGAAACGCGAACTATTCACCCAGAAACTAAGTTAAACAATGGGGAAATGATTCATTTTTATTATTATGTATGATTATATTTGCCTCGTATCTTCGTAAATTAGCGCGCTTCCAATGATACTAGACACAACTAAATCAGACGCTGTTTGATGCAACGCATGTGGTTATCTATTGGTATTTATACTTACTTAATTGGTAGAAAACCAAAATCTCACTCAGGGTGTTAAAGTGATTGCATCATTTCAATATTTCACTTATTTATGACTTCCGTGCCCTTTGTAAATGTTTTGTCATTTAATTTCTTAGTTTACCGATTTATCGATTTCATACCCAAACATAAGACCAGTGGCGGTATATCAAATAATCATTTATTTATGCAAAAAAAGAAAAATGAACAAAAAGAAACAGCTATTTACATATGCATATCCACAGTGGAGATTAATACGTGGTAAATGGACGGTTTCCAAATTTTTTAAATAAATTTGTCCAAAACAAAAACGATTTCCAATCAGGATCTCTTGAAGCGTTTAATGTCACATTAATGTTCAAATATCCCAGTCCAAATTCATTTTCGTTCGCCAAAGGCCAAGTGACATTTTCAAGCAACGTAGCGGGAGCGGGAGTGGGGTTCCTGTAAGATGGACATTAAAACATTTACCCCAATAATTTCTAATTAGTTCGAGAGTGCTTACTTACCCATACTTAGCGAAGTTAGCCCATAAAGTCACCATACGTTTTCTGGTTACTAAATCGCTGGGGTTAACTTCATTACGATTATTGGCCATTCTCCATATGTAAGGCAATTCTTCAGAATGTCCGACACCTGAAAATTTTTATTACATATACGCAGGCCTCCTAGTGCAGTATACTAACCGCGTTGTTTTCGTTTTCCCGAACCTAAAGCACCTTGGTAGGAGAACTTGTAAAGGTATACAGGGGCGCTTTGAGAACATAGCGTGGCTGTCTTCAAAATTGGTCTCACATACAGATCATCACTGATAAACTAAGCGTTCACAGTTTAGGAAACACAACGTTTCTACGTCGAAAATATGTACTTACCTGCAGAATAGACTCATCTGGTGATAAGGATATTGGCGTGTTTCCAAAGTAATGATTTTTTATTAGTAAGCTCAAGTTCAGTTTCGTTGGCGAGTCATGCACATTCATGCTTGGCGTTACTAAACGAGTTGGGTCCAGATCATATTGACTCAAAATCAAACGAAAGTTCTTAAGCACTAAACGAAATTTGTTAAATCATATTGTTAAAATGAAGGAAAAAATTACGATCAATCAACGGTAGGGCTTCAAATGAATTATATCCAATAATGTAAGGAATGTTATGGAGTAAACCATTTTGAAGTTGCTCGTAACTGTAATTAACTACAACCGCACCTGGATGTATTGGTTCGATAGTTGGACCAAATGGCATGCTAGTTAATTGGTTTTTCTTCAATATATCCTGTAAAATAGAATAGTATGTAGATACAAGAGGACTGTAGTACCAACCTGAAGAAACGCCGCACGCACTGCCTTCTGTAGGTCCGCGGCGTCCAACCTTCTCAGACCTTCTACTATTGCTTGAGAACTGCTAGTATCTATCAGCAATATATTGGCGATACGAAGCGTTATTTCCCTACCATTTGGTGCTAATGCCCAGGAACTAAGTGAGGTTCCGCTTTCCATAATCGCACTTTGGAACAGTCCTACAAAATCAAAGGAATGGTAACTTACTAGTGGTAAGTAAGTAGATTTTCATGAATGTTCTGAATGTTTGGTACTGTGTGCGTTGTTGCGTGTCTCACCTTTTGTTATTGGAGCCTGCGTCAAATAGGAAACTGAAGCTGATCCGGCACTTTCCCCAAAAAGTGTGACCTTACCACAATTACCACCAAAATATTCGATATTTTCCTGAACCCATCGCAAAGCCATTATCTGATCCTTCAACCCATAATTACCCGGCGAAACGTAATCTTCTGTCGATAGGAACCCTGCAGTATTAATACAATGGAATATAGTACCCCACGCAATTTGTGTTTACCGAAAACTCCTAAACGGTAGTTAAGGGTTACGACGATAACGTCTTGATTAATTAGGTAATCTGGACCATAAGTTGAATAGTCGCTGTTACCGTCAATAAATGAGCCACCATAAATCCATACCATTACAGGACGCAGCTCTGACGAATTTTGAAACTGCCATAATAATAACATTGAAATGTTGGGAACTTTTCAGGATAGATAAAGGACACCAAGTAGTACGTAACGGTGAAAAATAGTTATTTATTATTATTACATAAGACGATAAGGGGATCTTTTAACCATTTAGCCATTAACTTTCACGAGATGGTTAGTTTCCCTTTGTCGTCGTGTATAATCCAAAACTTTATTTTATAGCAGAAGCCATTTAAAGCATTGTTAAAGTTTCAATTCTGGATCGTTTTACCAAAAATTGATCTTCATTACCAAAAATGGAACTTTTTTTAGTTATCCCGCCAATACATTAACATGAAGTCATTATTATAATTAGCAGGTTTTTATCTTTTAAAATTGAAATGGAGAACTTGAGTAATAGGTACGTTTAGCCAAAGAGGTTTCTTATAAAAATTACAACAAACACACCAATAATGTATATTAAAATATCGAACGCGTTTCAACAGCAAGACTGTCATCAACAGCGAACAACCGTTGTTTCTAAAAATATTTCTAAGACAGCTTCTAATACCTTAGCAATATATGCTAGGTACAAATCGAGTTTAACCTGGGAGAAAGATTCCTAGCTGGAAAGAAGGTAAAATTCAAGAGGTATCCTAAAACAACTAAGAGCAAGAAGATTTTTAAAAATTTTTAAAGATCACGAAACCCAATCGAAATTGGAAATTTAATTTTTATAGTCAATTTTTGCTTGGAATTTGTTATTTGTTTGAATGCCTGTAAAATTTGTTACCTGAACTTGAATTACAAAGGGGCGTTAACTTCTCAACCGAACTGTCTAAAAGAAACGCTCGGAGACTAAGTTAAACATTTTGGAAATGATTATTATATTATTATTATTTTGTTTTAGTTGTAACTTGAAAGAAATTATAGAGCGTCTGGATGTGACAATTTTGTTTAGTTCATTTAATTAACCGGGGGGGGTTATTAATAATTTGAGACACAGGATTGCGTAAATTTCATGTTATAGTTTTGGTTCAATTTCTTAGAAGTGTTCTGTTTTTATATTATTCCTAGAATTTTTTTCGATGTAAATTTCTTTTTAAATTTTATTTGCCGTTAACGAGGTATAGCGCGAAGTAGAGATAAGGTTCTTCGCAGAATTGCCGGGCGTACGTGCCGTTTAGCAAGAAGGTGAAAAATCGACGCTTCGCGTGATTGGAGGACGGGATGTTGAAGAAAGGAGAAGGGCTTTTGGCTTAAATAGAAAATTTTGGATGAGAGCGGGGCTTTTTGGTCGTTACAAAGCCAACCGGCGCTTCTTCGGTTACGTTATTTTTTTGAATTTTGTGGAAGTTTTCCTGCGTAGTTGGATCCAGGTTTAATTAGAATTTTGTGTCTGCCGTTTTAAGAAGAATTATTGAGAAGTTTAAGAAGTTTGTCGTCGTCCTGTTTTTTTTTTATTTTGCGGAAACACGGAAGTTTTGAATTTGTGGGTACCCGAAGAGAGAAGACGTCGGTGTTTGAGTGGTTGGTTTGCGTGTTTGTGTACGGTTACCTCTTTTTATCGGAGTACGTTTTTTCGGACTAATTTTAAAAGTAAGTAGTAGTTAGTGTTTTGTTTTGTCATGTTTGTTTTTTTGTAATGTTTGAGTAATTTGTTTTTTTTTGTGTGTGTCATTTATCTGTTTAAAATTGTAACAATTTGTAAAACAGAAATTTACGCAATTTTTTGTTTGAAATTAAACCAGTCATTGCAATCCAGGTTTTGTTTATTAGAGTCAAGGAGAGGTAATTGTCGGCGTCTCTTACTTTGTTTCAAGTTGTTTAAATCTGGGGGTAAAGTTTCATATTGGAATTTAAGGATTTGGTTAAGCCACCTATTTATGTCATTGTTGGAATGCTGTAGGGTGGCAGAATCCAGCTGGACCTTGAGATGCGGATAAAAATTTTGTTTTCATTTTAATTACAACTGAGCTAGCTAGAGGTAATTCGTGGGATTCCCAGAAGTAAAGGTTAGGTCTCACAACAATATGCTAGGTACAAATCGAGTTTAACCTGGGAGAAAGATTCCTAGCTGGAAAGAAGGTAAAATTCAAGAGGTATCCTAAAACAACTAAGAGCAAGAAGATTTTTAAAAATTTTTAAAGATCACGAAACCCAATCGAAATTGGAAATCTAATTTTTATAGTCAATTTTTGCTTGGAATTTGTTATTTGTTTGAATGCCTGTAAAATTTGTTACCTGAACTTGAATTACAAAGGGGCGTTAACTTCTCAACCGTACTGTCTAAAAGAAACGCTCGGAGACTAAGTTAAACATTTTGGAAATGATTAATTTTTAACGTCGGAGACAGTGCCGCTATTTTTAACAAATTTAACGAACGTGGGTGTCGCGTTTTAACTAATTGTTACTACCTAAGGGTTTGGGTGCAGGGTGCAAAAACATTCCGTTGCGCCATATTTGGTAATGCCAAGTTACCTACAGAAGACTCATTTCTTAATCAAAGTGTTTCATCCAATTTGTTTGTAATAAGTGCAACTTTTTTACGAACAAAACGGCAACCGGTAAAAAGGTTAATGGCAATTAATGCAAGTTTAACGTACATGTATACATTGCGAAACGTCGGCAGTTGATTATTGCTATTGTTGTTATTATTGATTATCGTCCGTTAAATCAAAGTAAGCCTGAAGCACGGTTTATTCCTGATCCAACATTTGCATTTGAAGTCATTTTTATATTCCTGAAGGGATCTACGGGTTTATCATACATAAGGGTGCTCTCTCCTGTGCCTACAAATTGGTAGCAGAGCGTTTCAAATTTAAATATTCCGGTGCATTTTTATAAAATTTTGTTTTGAGATAAGGCGCGTTGTATGATTGTTGATTGAAGTTTGCTTGCTTAATTTATTGTATAAGACGATGAAGGGATATTTTAACCATTGAGTGAATTAATTTTCACGAGGTGGTTAGTTTCCCTTTGTCGTGTATAATACAAAACTTTATTTTATAGCAGAAACCATTTAAAACATTGTAAACTTTCAATTCTGAATTTAATTTCGACGTCAAAAATAGGAAGCTTAGGTTCTGTCGTCGCGGTCGTTTCCATAGATACAGGATTGTCATATGCACCAAACGTCATTTTGTATCGTACTCCGCGTGACATTTAAAATAATAATTAAAGGATTCGCGTTTTGAATTTCGAAGCGACCAGTACGGTCCTCTAGAGAGATTCGCCTTTTTTATCGTTGGGCTGACCAGATTATTGACGTGGTATCAGAAGTGACCAACATTTTAAGGTCTCTCCAAAATTTACGGATATTCGAGTGTTGATAAAAAGTCATAATTAAGAAATTAACTTAACGACGACATATTTAATCCAAATAATGAAAACTCCTAGTTCGGGTGGCGCGAAACAATAAAGAACCCAAAGTTCGTATCCTGTTAAAAATAAACGCACTACAAACATTCTTTCGTTATCGCCTATCGTGAACCATTTTCGCGCGACTGGCTTAAAGTACACACATTCATACTCTTTGTGAAGAAACATTTTCGCATTACTATGAATTTAAGTATACGGTGTAGAAACGAAACCCTTTTGTAAAATATCAATTGGATTATCTGTTCACTAGTTTTGTACTAGTTAAAAAGAATAGAGAAACTTTCCTGGTCAATAAGACCGATTATAACCCCAACGTTTCGTTATTTTCAAAATTTTCCCCGGAATCTAATTTGATGAAAATTTTAAGACAGCAATCGTTCTCAACATTCAATCCAGTCGGCATCTAATCGTTATAAGCAGTTTGTTCCATGGAGTCTTTATAAGTCCGTTCATTCCAACAAACATTAACAGAAAAAGTACTTTAACCATCTATTGTTCATTGCTTGGGTCCGTTTGGTAAAAAACAAATTAAGAGGGATACAAAATTCTCTTTCATTGTTGCAATGTAATAAATGTTACTGTTACATAGTGTAAGAAGTTGCAGTTTTCTTAGTTTCCGATTACTAGTGATTCTTCTTAGTTAAATACCCGACGCCTCATTTTTCCAAAATCGTTTTGTAAATATCAGGCAAGATGGATTAACCACTAACAAATCAGTGAGAGATTGCCATTAGCGTATTAAATCTTGCAGTTACAAAGATGGAAGCAAAACTAAAGTAAAAGGGGTAAATACAATAATTATATTTGTTTACTTAATTTTTGTACTTATTAATATTCCTGTTTTTTCCACACATGTTTTAAGGCAGTGTGGAGCCTAGGATTTAGTTTTTCGAATCATGTTTTGATGAACACTAAATGAGTAAGTCATTTAATAGTGTGGTTTTTGAACCCACGTATCTTTTTATTTATTTTAATTTAATTTCCGCTTTCATACCTTATCGTAGGTGACTGATCCTTTATCAAGTTGAAAGCAAAGTTAACTGGGTCATCTTCTAAATATTTCATCATATCATTGCAATGTTGTAAGCGCCTCTTTCTTATGTTATCTGCATCATGCATGGATCCAGCACAACGCTTCATTATAATTCAGTAAAACCAAGCACGCAAATTAGAATTAACAATCACTTAAGAAACAAAAAACGCGTGAAACAACTCGGTCCCCAAAATCAGCGTTCAAAGTTTTCCAAAGGATCTTGTTCTAAGCCCTCCCAACCAGAAGTTTAACCGATCGGCTGATCTGACTTTAGTCTGATTCAAACTATTCTTTTGACATGTAGAGAACAGAACGAAACAGACAGATGGACAACTCTGAATACTAACACAACAATAATTTATTATTCATGATCTTACTTGAGGTGTGTAGACGTTCAGGTACAGGCAGTCTTCCGAACCTCCGGGTGAACTGAACTGGATACATTTGGCAGCATCTTGAGTCGCATTAACTAATTGACCTGACAGATTTCCTGGAAAGGCAACTGGCGGCTGTAAAGACTTGCGGTGGTACATTGAAATTAACTGGTAAATAACCTTAAATCGAAGCTCCCCGATTGGTGGTAGAGCAAACGGTATCGCTCGAAATGTAAAGTAGGTTTTTTGCTCGTCAACAGTTTTATTCACTCTTCCAATTATTTTCATACCATTTTTGATTTTGACAACTGGTTGCTGATAATCCTGCAATAGTAGATGGATGTATTTGTTACATTACGTGTAAATTACAATCACTCGCGCTGTAAACTTTTCTGAAAGACGTGAACCATCTCTTTGTGGTAAACAGACGGTTACAACAGTCAAAGCACATATAGTCAGAAACAAGACTGAACATGTCACAGTCATTGTAGAAATTCTAAAAGATTGCTTATTTGTAACATGTTATAGCTTTTGTGCACAATTAAATATTTGAATAGCATCAGATAAGGTACTTCATGTGTGGGCGATAAAAACGTTAACAGTTAATATTTATCGGTATTTGTACACCTACAATTAGTAATAAGTTCACTGACAGTTACCTGTAATAGTTATTTACTATTACATAAAAGGAAAATGACACATTACTGGCGAGGGAACGTTGAAGTACAAGGGCCCGAGTACATTAATTTCCTAGTCAGTAATGACAATTTACTGACGAGTTTTGTATTAAATTTTACCCGAAATCATATTTTAATATAAAATTTCAACTTTTGATTAATGCCAATCTGTCAATGATGACAGGAGTCACTATAGACATATAGCAATGTGACAGGTGCGGCAAGAAAAGTGACAGCTGCGGTTGGTAAAGTGACAGCCGGCAGGAAAAGTAGGCTGGTCTGCCTCCCTCAAGGAATCTAACATTTCCCTGACATAAAGTAGGCATAAAAATGAAGGTTTCATGACTATTTCGGATAATAGTTATTTGTATAACTAGAGAAGAAAGTGGAGTTTTTCAATTCGAAGTTAAAGTTTTTGACACATGAGCGCAGCGAGTGTGTCAATTTGAACCAGAGTTGAAACGCACTTTCTTCTCATACGTAATTTTTTCTCAAACTCCAATCAAAATTGAAAAATTATCGTATGCAATAATGACGTTTGACACATAGCAATCTATGTACGGGTATGTTTCAAGTTTAAATGTGATTATTAAGATTATCCTAGCAATTTTTTTAAGAGAGGAAAGTTACATTTTCTTCACCCTTTTTAGAGACCAAAGTAGTTGTTTCTGGAGTAGTTTCAGAAAAAGAAGTAAACACCGCCACCATTTTTAACTTCATCGGGGAATAGGTAAGACAAATTGGTGATAACCACATCGGCATGCCACAAGCTACCGTTTTAAAGAATCAGATTTAGGAAGGGAATTTAGATTAATGCATGGGTGTTCTAGAGGGTTCTTTAGGGTTTTTTGAGATATTAAAAACGTATACAAGGTTTTGCTTATCATGGAAGCACAAACATATCCATAGTCCAGGAAATATATAATTTTAGTATGCAAAATACATGGTAGTTCTGGACTTGTTTTATGTTTGCTGTGTCTATGAATCCGAATTTTCAACTACCAACCAACAATTCCCCCGCAACCCCTCCAAATTTTGAAAAAAAATATCGCTTTTTTTTAAAACCGTCTTGTAGACAATAAATGCGACAAAAAGATCATATGATATTTTGAGATTAAAGGAGGGAGGGGGTTAAAACAAAAGATAAAGCGGGTGAAGGGAGAGCGAACACGAACGCTCCCTACGTGCTTAGTACGTAAACATTTTTTAGGATGTTTTTGGTTGCATACTATATCTACATTTCAAATTTGTAAGTATTACAAAAAACTATTTCTTAAAAAACATATTCTTTTCTTATTTTTCAAGATTTTGGGGTGTTGCGGAGGGAATTTTTGGTGGGAAGTTAAAAATTTGGATTCATCAACCCAAAAAACATAGTTAGCCTGTTTCCAGAACTACCATTAATTTTGTAAACTAAGATCCTCATATGTTCTGTATTGCCTGGACTATATAGTCAAGAATCTTCCAACAGGAACTAGTGATCCCATGGATTACTTCAATAATGCAACTTGTAGAACAACTGGCTTCAGATTTAGCGCTGAATCACAAATCGTGGTTCGAGAAGCCATACGTAAACTAACAAATTTGCTGTGGCCAGCACAGGTACCACCCTCACATATGCCCATGCGCGATTCCGCCCTTTAATATCTGGAAATAAGTGTACCAAATTTGGTTCCAAACTAGCCGGAAATAAGAGTACAGACGGACCGACAGATCTACATAATCGAGATTTTGTTTGATTCGGATTCCTTGTATTTCCATAAAAAAAGTGGGGGGGTGATTTTTTACCCCAATGCAATGTAATACCTCCTTTACTAACGTGCATGTAGTCCAGGAAACGAAACTTAAAATTGTATAAAACCTCCGGAAACTTTTCAAAATGCATCGATTTGCATGAAAATTTGGGATTAAGTTCTATATTATGCCGATGGGCGATTTTCATTTTATAGGGGTGAAAACTAGCCCTTTTTGCCGAAATCCGTAAAACAAAGTGAGTAAAATTTGCGCAGTTGATGTTTAATTAAACAGCAGAACGCGTTGAATTTTAATTGCCCCCATCCATATATGTTAATATTTGGCGATTAAATTCCGTTAATTGGGGATTCCGCGCCAATTTGTGAATGGAATTTCGCCCGTTAACTCCAGTAGGAGGATATAGTTACTCTTGTTCATTTGATTGTAAGTACGCCATTTGCATTTAATCTGTCAGCATATCTTCTTTAGGTTCCGGTTGATATTTAATACGATTTTCCATCGACGATTGTTGCAGATTCATCTATAATTGGCCCTCTTGTTTAAAGAGGTATATGTACATTTTTAAGTTTATCAACCAAGAAGGTTACCTTCGTTTTTCTTTTAGGGTTCTAATTTTATGAATTAGGCCACCTGGATCATGAACGGAACTTGATAACAGGATTGGATCCTCAACAAGGAAACAACTGCCGTAATCTTCACCGTAGCAAAGTAGCTATTTTTATCACTTTCAATTAATTTGTTACCTTCAGTACGGATTCATTACCTTTGCGAACTCTGTTAAGTTATGGTCGACTTTTGCACGCGAAATTTATGGTATCCCGCCACTTCCTTCTGGAGAGGTTGGTCGAAAAAGTATCGTACTTGTGAGCTTACTGCGAGTAAGTCGAGGCCCTTCAGGCATTGTTCAGTTCATTACATTCCGAACTCAGCAGCTTAGGAGTTTTCTTTTGTTGCAGATTTTATGGATCCGGGAATTGAGCTCACTTTTCTGGATAACATCTAATTAATCAAGGTGAGCGTTGCATTTTTATGTTTTGCCAATATACGTGCGCATTTGTGTTCGGATCAATTTCTTTGTGGAAACTTGCGTCAAGATCAAGTCATTGGAGATGACAACCTGAAGGGCGAAGATAGAGCTCACACCTATTTGAGACAAGGTTACGCCGCGCGCACGTGAATTATTCAGGATAGACATCCCACCTCGGCCCTCTCACTAGAACCCTAGGCCAATATATGAGTAACATCGATATATGTCCCTCATTTCCATGCACCTGCAGGTTGAGAGCATCCCTATAACTGTTGTTAGCAATGGGGCTTTAGATTTTTCGTATCGGGTCGACACCATGACTTATTCGACCGCGTCATGGACTCATGCTCACTAAGGATACCACCATAAAATATCGGTCCTACAGTGTGTTTAATTACCTGAAAATATATGAAAAATTATTTGAAAAAAATTCAAAACTAGAATTGGACGGACGTTTTGGTTCTTTGGTTTTGGCCCACTTGTTTCAAATTTCCAATCATCTCGGTAACGCGATCGGGATTAAACAAGTAAACAATTTTCTTTCTTTAAGAAACTAATATCTACTCGTACTACAAAAGATCAGATCAAATGTTATGTAACAAATTTCGACTAGCTGCAAGAGTAAAGCCTTCCGTATCAGAAGTGGATTCAGATGTACGCTTATAAATTTAAAACTGTAGAAGAATAGATGGAGGAAAACAGATGGTTCGCGATAGTGTCATTTTATTATGCAGCTTGACGTAGAAGAATGCTCTTAAAAATAAAAAACCGAACGTTTACTTAAAATCTAAATTTAAGTTAAGAAAAGTTTAAGAATAAAATCTTTTAGAGAAACAAGCAGAAAACGTAGCAACCGAATCGTTAGCTGTAACATCGTTGAACTTTAAAACTAATAAAAAGGCCAAATGAAGAGTAAATATGCAAACTGTTTCTCAAAAGAATAAAGAAACAGGAAAGTGTTAAAATCCCTAAAGAACTTTTTCGTGTAAACTTTTATAGTCGCAGGACTATAAATTTGATCAGACTTATTAGCATACGTTTATGAACTTTGCGATCCTTAAACGAGTTGACGGTTTCGCAAGGGCTGGTCTCGCGAAAAGGCTTCTGCATTGTACGAATGCAAAGTAACGCGCCCTCTCCCCCATCCGGCAACATAAACAAAACTCGACTCTAACTTTTCGTCACTCTTAAAACCCTTTTAAATACTTAGGGTTTACGTACAGATCTTAAATTATAATTATCGCAGAAAGACGGCTGCGGCTATTATTTTAATAATTCCCCACTTTCAAACTTTTGCAGTTTAATTGTTCTTTAAAGAGCTTCTAATATGGTACATTGAGCGGATGCGATCCTTCAAAGTGACTCTGAAAACGGTGCTTCTCTATCGAACTGCTTTTTTCGCATG
Source organism: Photinus pyralis (assembly GCF_008802855.1). Lineage (NCBI taxonomy): Eukaryota > Metazoa > Arthropoda > Insecta > Coleoptera > Lampyridae > Photinus > Photinus pyralis. The sequence continues at coordinate 16,308,872 of NW_022170663.1, read as the reverse complement.
TAGAGTCCGTGTCATACTACCGCAATTATTCGTAATTGGTCCACCCTTTTCTTCTTATGAGGCCTTAATTTCAAAACGAACCACTACAAATGTTAATTTTCATCAGAAAGAAATATTTGCGAGATTTACCGATGGCGGGTATAGTTTTGTATTAGGATTTACCGTCACTTCAATTGCAACCGCTATCCCCAATCGTAAAACGTCCCTCTAAGATTTACACATTATTGTATATGCAAAAAAATTTTTTACAAGGATATTTTCTCGAGGTTAATACAATGCCGAAGATGAGAGCGAGCCACCCTGTAGTGAAAAAAAAACGTAATCTCGGTTTAAGTATTGGAAATAGCAGTCGGGACATCCTGTATGTAAAATCATTCAAATTGTTGCATAGGATCTGAGTAATTTAATTCAAATAGACACAGAAATAGAAGTAAAAATAAACGAGACTGTTTTTCAGGTGGATCGTAAAGGCGTATGTCTGCGGGAAAAATTCAAAAATTTAAACCCAAACCTAAATGCTCTTGTTTACAGCATGTACGAGCATGATAATACGAAGATTTTTTAAGGAATAGTGTGTTGGTTAAACCCTTTAGAGATTCCGTTCCACGTAAGACCTTTACCAAATGTTACCCGAAAGGTTTTTACAAAATCTTCCATCAAGCAGGCTCGTGAGAATTTCTGCACATATTATTATTTTGTAGTGCTATCTGTCCGTCTGTCTGTCCGTGTGCATGACAACGTCGGATAGCTTTGAAAGTTGGTACACATGTGACATAAGAAAAGTCGCTATTATTTTTCAGCTACGTAGACTAACGGGTCAAAAATTTACAGCCCAAAAACGATCTCGAGGGTCGTTCGGTATTCAGCTGTAGCGGAATTTTTAAATATCCTTTAGCCGAATTAACTTATTAAAGGTTTTCCAAATCCTGTATTATGGTTTTAGATAATTTCACCATATACATCGGTAGGTACTCCAATTTTAGGGACGTCTTATTTTTTGTGATACTACATTGTTTTGTGCAATACAGAGGGAAATCTTATCTCCACGTGGATCCATCGAAACTATACACAGATAGTTACGTATATCTTATCAAAACATGTGTATTATTAAAGTTCGAAAAATCGATGTAAATAAACTAATTATTAAAACACTCATAATTAAATTAAAGTAAAACTGTTGCAGCTTGGGTGGGGTAGAGTGGGCACAAAATAGATATTGCCACAAAATTTTGAATTTTCCTATAAACTTTTCGATTTACTTACTGCAATTATTTACTGTGAGAGTTTTAATTTTTACAACTGTAACGGGAGCCCGCTAGAGTATTTTTTCTTGTGGCCCCTATCTCAATTTGTGACAAATTTAGAATATTTCGACCAGGGGGCGAGCGCCAACTTTGTAACCGTGTTGCGTAGGGGGTCTTGGTTTTTCGCGAGGTTTTTTGTTGTTCTTCGAGAAATGGTGAAAATCTTGCACCATAGGCGATACAGCGGTGTTTCAATACTTGAAAGGTGCAAGGTAGGTATGCATTTTCAGACCTTCAGACCGCCTAGGTTCGCGAGAATTAGTGTAACGTTAGGTCACTTCTTTCGGTGGCATCCCTAAGTACAGTATCCGATATGGGCTCTACTCACAATGCTATATACATTTTTTTCTCCTAGGAATTTTTATTAGATTTTGGTGTTTGGAACGATGCTTTACGGTGGCTTTCCCAAATTAAGAAATAAATTTCTAGCTCAGTGTTAAATATGGTGGTTCTGCAAAAAAACAATGTGAACTAGATGTGTGAAATACGAACTAATCACGAGAAAAAGCGTGAGAATTCAATTCCAATTTCTATAGTAAGAAAAAGGGCGACGCGACGGTATAAACTTAAACTCCCGCAATAAACAACTTTGTGTTTAATTAATACAGCTGGAAACCAACTCGATCATTTGGATTCCGCTAAATCGAGCATTCTCGGGAATTTTGTGAACGAATAGGTCTCCTTCCGTTACGAGCCAGGGTTAAACGACATCTATTCTTGACCCCATTCCACAAATCCTAAAATTGATGATGTCTCAGTTGCCCAAAGTTGAAATGGCCGGAGGGTAGATTTGGGCGCAATATAAATAAGGTAAATTGTTTTTTTGTATTTACGTTTTAATACGGACCGTGTCCTAAAAATTTTGAAGTTTAAACCTTAAATAGAACCATTGAAGCAGTGTATTCCCATATTTCTAAATGAAGCAGCATTTTCCAAGGAGAGGAAAAATCAATTGTAACATGACCGAAATTTATTTAATTTAGTACGCCACGTACGAGAACGCAGTACAAATTTTGGGATACTGGATGTTCCAACAAACATAAAATTGATTTTTTGGAAGGCTGTAGAGGAAGGCAATATATTGTATTTATTTGCTATCAAATGGTCGAAGTGGCGGAAGAGATCAATTTTTGAATTTTCAGGTAAAGAGCCCGTTATTTTTTTACTAATTGGATCAAGGTAATTTTAACAAAGTGGGCTAGCCGTGGAAACATTTTGGGACATAAACGTAAATGTAACCATTCTTACACACCGTATTCAAAAATTGTTGTTTCCTTCTTTGATTATACTTAAAATAGTTCTAGAAACACCATATACATAAACACAAAAGTCTTTTTTATGAAAAATTATGAATAAATACTATTTTACGTAACAGTTCTCTGGTACTAGGGTAGCAGTGCACGAAAAATGTTTTTTACATCGATTGTTTATGATTAAAGAGGTTTACTCAACCTCATGTTCATCAATATAAAAATTTAACCCCTAGCAGTTTTAAAATTATGATTTTTTTATTGAAAACTCTTACTTATACCAAATTTCTAAAATAGGGGTTGTCAGTTTGCTTTGGTTTGGTCGGTTTAAGATTTTAACAGTATTTTTGGAATTTGTATTTTTATTCAATATACCGCTTCATAGCGAACGTGAACAAGAATATGTCTAGCGATTACAACACGTACATTTTCGGTAAACGTGTGCGATAAGCGAAGAGAGATACCGGACCGTAAGGGGGTTTATCGGCAGACGAGTTTAGACTTTCAAAGAGCTAGCACGTGTTATTTAATAACTGCGATTATTTCGCAGCTAATTTCGCGAGTGGTTATTTACCATAGGTGCGCTGAAACTTTTGTTTTGGGTAAGTTTATCTACTTTAAAAATTCTAAATAAGAACGTAGCTGCGAGTTACCTGCACGTTTAGTTGTGCGCTGGAACGTTTTAGCCTAATTCGTAACAAGGTCTTTTATTTACGGGTTGTAAACATTGTTCAAAGGAACATTCTCGAGTCGCTGAAGCGCTCTTCAAACAGAAACGGGGTTTTTAAAACTCACATTAAAACTCATTGTGATAAACAAAGAAACATATTTTGGACCGCCAAATGTAACGTTAACGGTTGGTTAAAGGCAAGTTCCTCAAAGTTGAGTGTAATCATTAGACAGCGCATTTTGTGATGAATAAAAAAAATGTATCCAACGGCATACGGCAGTGAATTTGAGACAAATACCTGCAATGAAACCTAGTTAATAAATTGGAAAACATTAATACCAACACAGTGGTACATTGGGTTATTTATTCCTGTGCATAATCACATTAAAGTAGTGGTCGGTTATTTTTAGGAATTTGCATAAGGAATTTCGTTTGAAGTAGTTAGGAATCGGCCCGTGAAAATTACTTGCACGAAACAGATTTTGTATTGTACTTATTGTTAAGAAGCGGATCCAAACAAAGGATTTTGGTTATTTTGTTCATTGATTTAAAATTTTTCATTTAATTTGAGTGATACCATTCCTATGGTTGGATTAAAATTTTGTTAGCATTCAGAGGTATGTGTATATTTTGAGTAGGAGAATGTACCAGTAATTTATTATGTGTCAAAGACGACAGTTTAGACAATCATCAAATTTGTCATGGACACGTGATCACGAAATAGGCATTTTTTATATTTCTTTTTATGAAAATCAAACCAATACTTTACATCCAGGAAAAAATGGAAATCGATCGCCTTTGTTTTCATTAATATATTTAATCAACTAAGGTCATATGAGTATTTATTTAAAGGCCAAACTTCCGTGTGGTAGGTGGTATAGAAAAGATTCTTATTACTGGGCTAGCCGTGGGTAAAAATTAATTGTCATGTTATAATTGAGCGAGATCTTTGATCCTTCTAAACCGTTACATAAGATGCCTTTATCATCCCTCGTTGCAACAGAACCACCCTGAATGGCTGTTTTCATATCCTTAACACCCTCCACCCCTATCTTATATTCACAAAAGAAATCGAATCTGTTAATAAATCTCTCAATTTCTTAGACTTCCAACTCACTCCTGCAAATCAATGTCTATAGAAGACCTACCACCATGTTATCCCCTTCGATGTCCCCCATCCCCTCACACACGGGTTATCCTTGCGACGAACTCAGCAATGATGACCCCGCAAACCTTATAATGAAATGGTAAAAATAAGTTGGATCAAAAGCTAAATGTGTAATTCCCAAAATAGAATTTCATTTTAAATAACCTTTGGTAGTGGGCAGGGTCGATACGGTTGATCACGGGCCCTACCAGAAGTTGCTACTCCTTGTTCCTGGTCAAGGTCAGGGAAATGATTCGGGTCACAGATAATTCAGTTGAAGAAAGGGTCAACCCAGGGGAAGGGTACGTGTTCAAGGCGGTCGATTACTGGCTAAACACATAATTACGGCACACGGAAAATAACAATTTCTCAAAGCGAAAACGAGAGAAAAAATGCCCCTTTCTATATGTACGGATGTTTGTTGAAAATCTTCTAATTAACCACTAGTAAAAAATTCTCGGCTCACTCGTAATTATTATCTTCGTACACTTGGGCGTCCTTGCACATTTTATCCTGGTTTTCACTTATCATTGCAACATAAATTCGGCAACTAATAAATAAACGGAACTGAAATCATAAAATATGAGTTTTCTCCTAGGTTTTCTCTCATGTTCCAAATGACGAGAGCTTTCGGGTACTGCAAAAGTAATTTAAATATCCCCCGGGAACGGTTAGAAAACTGGTCAATTATACACTCGAAATAAGAGGATCGCCTCAGTATTCCTTTTATTTGGCAAGATACGAATAATTTGTTATACAATTTTTTATGTGACATATCTGATCGCATATTGAAACTTACGGCACCACTTTCGGTTGGAAATCGATGCAACTTTCGTTTTTCAAATCCTGTATCCAGATATTTAAAAGAGCAAATCAATCTGTACGACAACATAAAATATGCATATGGTTGATATACAAAACAAGTAAAAAGGTTTTTACCTTAGACAAGAAAAGAGACCTTGCCTAAGGTTTTTACCCTAAGGCGAGTAGCTTTAGAGCATTTTCCAGACATTTATCAGTACTTTCCAAACGGGTATAGCTATGTTTTTCTTTATTAAAAGCATCTATGGCTAAAATTCAATGAAATATCTCAATAAATAAGAAAGTTAACATTGCTTAGTCTACGCTTTCGCACATCTTATTTTGCAATATGTGATATGTTTGCGTTTACTAGAAGCATCTGTGGTTAAAATTTCAACGAAATATGTTCATAAATGTTCGCATTGCGCAGTCTGATTTTTGCTATATGCGATATGTTTGCCTTTACTAGAAGTATCTGTGGTTAAAATTTCAACAAAACATATTAATAAATTAATCGTCAAGATTTTTTTTGCCTCAGGTACCAGAGCTACGAGTAGGATACGAACTAAATATATTATTGAAAACCATAGGACTACACCATTTCCAACTGTAGTTCAAAAAGAATCACATTTATTTTCAAATATATCATTTGTATTTTAAAATTGTCGGATGAATATTCAAAAGCGTCATTTGTAGTTTAGAATGGTCAATCGAATATTAAAAAATATCATTTTTTGGCAACTCCATCACCATCTACACTTCCGGCCGTTCATTTTTGATGAAAGCCTTAGATTTCTAAGATTTTCGAAATCCACTCACAAACAATTTATAGAAAATCTCCAAACAATGAACGAAAATCTTAATAATTTTCTTGGATTAACTCCCTTGTTAAACTTTCAATCTTTTCTCATTTATTTTTAAGAAAATGTAATTCTTTTTGAGAGAGCTATTCCCTCCAGCAGGAACCAGGTATTTGCACTCCATCAATTTTCATTAACACTTTTTAATTCCTCAAAAAACAATAACCGGATTTGTTAGATACTACCTTCCCTAATTTCCATTATTCCACTACTTCCTCAATTTTTTTACCCAAAATCGTCCCGAAACCTTCATTTTCATGCTTACTTTCTGTCAGTACATTAATCAAAAGTTTTATATTAAAATTGAAATGTTATATTAACATACGATTTCGAGTAAAATTTAATACAAAACTCGTCAGCAAATGACATTACTTGACCCAGAGGTTAAATTACTCGGCTCCAAAGGACCTCGCACTTCAATATTTCCTCACCAGTAATGCGTCATTTTCCTGACTCTTATGTAAATAACTATTCCATGACATAGGCAGAGCGGACTACGTTTTCTGCCGCTTGCCAGTTTACTGGCCGCATCTGTGACATTGCTAAATGTTTATAATGCCTCCTGTCATCACTGACAGATTGACATTAATCAAAAGTTCTAGATACCGGGTGTTCAGAAAAGCTGGTCGACTCCATAAATAATACGGTGTAGCCAACTTCGGGTATGAAACTTCAGGGCGGGTGCTTTGTTACAAAAAGTTATCGCCACCTCCCTCGTATCACCTCCCCTGGCATCCCCGGGGAATTTCGAGACCGGATTTGGACTCTGAGACTGCGAAAACCCCCCAAGTAACCATTTCGGAGCAATTTCTCGGCACTATTAATTGGGGCGATTGAGACGTCTGCAAGGAATACATATATCCATTGGTGATGTCAAAACAAAAGCTATTTCGGTTTAAAAAACAATTTATACTTGTTTGTCAATGTCGCCTTAATTAATTTTTTTTCGAATAATTCCCCATATGCCTCACTTTTATTAAGCGTAGTGATCTTGTTTTTCGAAATTAAGCAATAATATTAATCCGAGTAACTTTGATAATGGGAATGTTTGATTTAGTAATAGGTGCAGGGTGTTTACAGTGAAGTGGTACATTTTCCTAATTTCAAGGTGCCATAACTATTTTATTAAGGATCCTCAGATCCTTTATAGTTTTGTATTGTCGTCCGTCCGTCCGTCCGTCCGTCCGTCCGTCCGTCCGTGTGCGCTCTAACTCTTTTTAAAAGTGGCCGATTGTGTTGAAATTTGGTATACGGGTACGTTGGACATTAAGAACGGACGCTTTTGATTTTCAGGAAGCTGGTTCAACAGGAACAAAAGTTATACGACTTCGAGTGAATCGGGAACAGGAAAAACTGCGAACTCAATATAATAAAAATTAACATATTTCATTCCCTAGGTCATGTATCGAGTTCGGACTTTCGCTAGATTATTCCCTATGACTCTTAGATGTGTAACAATTCAATATAACTCTTCTCTGTGGTCTCGGTCAAAAGTTTTAGAGCAAAATGTACCCAAAATTATTCTTTACACATGAATTTAGAGTTGTAAAAGCTTTCAAACGCATTATCTTGATGCTGAAAGAGTTGATAACGTGCACGTTTGATAACCGCATGTGTGTGATTCAAAAATGTTAAATTATTTTTCTGAGGCCACATGGATTTTGATCAAAATATGTCAAAATCGTTAATTATGCACCAAGATCGTTGGGAAAAAGACTACGCGCATTATCTCAATGCCCAAGACATGAATTTGATGCATTTTTGGCGACCACGTGGATTTTGATCAAAACATGTCAAAATCGTTATTTATGCACCAAGAGCGTGGGGAAAAAGACTAGGCGCATTATCTCAATGCCCAAGACATGAATTTGATGAATTTTTGGCGAAAACGTGGATTTTGATCAAAACATGTCAAAATCGTTATTTATGCACCAAGATCGTTGGGAAAAAGATCAAGAGCATTATCTCAATGATCTAAACATGAATTTGATCTATTTTTATGGACCACATGGATTTTGATCAAAACATGTCAAAATCGTTATTTATGCACCAAGATCGTTGGGAAAAAAACCAAGAGCATTATCTCAAAGCCCAAGACATGAATTTGATGCATTTTTGTTAACTATAAAATGTATTTTGTAAGATTAAAATAAATTGTCGTTAAAAGTGATTGTAATACTGAGGATCCTTCGATATTTCGTTGTATCGGTTTATTTTCAAACGGAACTATCACTATTCCAGGAGTAATTTTATAGAACGAGTGGCAGTGCCATTTACATACAGTATCAAACATAGGATGTTATCGTACGAACGCCAAAATTCTACCCCATTATCAGTTAAACTAAATAGCATACCTAAGTATGTTACGTTTAAATGAAACGATAATTATTGATAAAAAAATGCGAACCTGGTATTGCAACAGTGATTAAAAAATCTATCCCGCGCCATTTGAAATGAAGTGTAAAATTACACATTCAACACGCATGGTTTGATTTACAACTTCATGAGCCAAATAAATATAGGTTAAATAGAAACTGAGTTCGATTACCACTATCAAAAGAACCAGAATAATGAATTATATCGTGTGTGCTCTACTCCTAACATCTTCACTTTTGGTTTGTATCCAATTTTTTTTTCAGTTAGTAACATACTAAGTTTTTCGTCCTTAGGGAACCTTCGTAGGACCAGCTGTTTTAACAGGTAGGTAGGATATCGGCTAAGTGGAATTACTGCGTACTTGCATTGCTGCTTCTCACAAAATGTATTGGTTGGTTGGTAACTCTCATTCAGTTCATGGTTATACGATTTTACTCATTACAGGTTTTGGACGAAGGTTTAATGCATTTCATAAACTTCTGTTTCCAGATACGGCCATGGAAAATGCCGATGGAAAACCAGACCAGACGGAGGAAGCTGACACCTTGCCAGAGTCGCGGTTCAATGCTGCAGGTGATGGTGGTTGTGATCGCTATTCACTACCCAAACTTGGTACGTTCGGATTCCACAAACTAAACTCATGTTTCATCGATTCTTCTACAGATCAATCCGACTTAAAAGAGCCATGTAATATATCTCGTGAAATTGATGACTCCCTCCACTCCGATCTTACAAGTTAAAAACGAGTAAATAGTTGAGCAATATAAAACGGGGCTTTTTAGTTCTTAGCCATAACCTATTTCCTAAAGCAATTTGTGAAACTAGCCATTAACGGCAATCAGAGATTTTGGACGCTGTGTCCAAGACACCATGTCTATCATGGGGATCTTGGAAAAAGAGTTATTATGATGGTAAAAAAGCAACCTAAATATTCCTGTGTCCAAGACACCATGTCTATCATAAAAGAGTTATTATGATGGTAAAAAAGCAACCTAAATATTCCGAATACGAAGATTATCCAGAAAAACCGAAATGTTCTCATTTCGTGAGTATTTTTTTCTGATGTTTTTTGAACAGACACAACAAATTTTAAAAAAAAGCACTTTCTCATTGCTACTTAATACGGTGACAATTTACAATTAAATTGGTTCAAATTCCATATGAAAATGAAGAAAAAAGTCGTAAAACTGAAATTTCTTTGTTCGTGTAGCGATTTTTTTGAAATTTCAGCAGTGGCTCTTTCTATTTTAAAGCTATCGATTCCAAACATATCACTTATAGCGTGCGTTGTGCGTGTGCGCAAACCAAGTGATTGGTGAAGCACGTAGGGGCAGGTCAGAATTGTCAATATGAACTTCTCTCCGAAAAAGAGGTATCGGGATAAGAGGGTGCTCACAAAATGATATGGATTAAATTTAAACTGCAGCTGATTAGACGAACAAATTTGGCGCTCTTTCTTCTGAATGTTCCGAAAGTTCATTTATGAAGGGGTTCAAGTTTTGGTCGAGACACCCTGTGTAATAGCAAATTAAGTACCTGTGGTAGGATGGTGTCATAAGGAACTAATCGAGTTATTCGCTCGGCCACAAAAGAAATTAGGAAGAGCTCGTTGATTTTCTACAAAATTGACGTCGAAAAATTCATTCAAAGTTTTGTAGAGATACGTATCCGGGCGGCATTTCAGAAACAGTACATTATTGTAATAAATCTAAAACATCAAGTCACCTACTTGCTGGAAAGTTTTCCCCCGATTCATTTCATCTTTCATAAAATAGGAAAAGTGTATAGGTGATTTATTATGTGCTGCGAGATTAGAATGTTTCTAACACGTCTTAAGGCAAACGCTATGAATAACAATAATGTTGCAAAGTAACGCCTGTGGGTATGAGTGACTATGATAAATAACCTCGGCCGTATTATAAATTTAGGTACCGAAAAGTTTCTCGTGAGTAATAAGGGCGCACTGTCTACAAGTAGTTGCGCGCGTAATGAGTTCGCGCCCTCCTCTTGTTTATTGTGCGCGGCTGTCGACGAAGAAACAAATTGGTCGGTAAATCTGAATACCTGTAGATTAAAAACCACGTGAAAATCGCTCGCATTTCAGATAGAGTTGTATAAGTAGAAATAAGGTTGTAGCAAAAAAACAATTTCCAAAAAAAACAAAAGCTTATAAGTAACTTTTGATGTACTGATTTGATTTCATTTCATCGCACAAAATCTGCAGCCCAACCTTCAGACTGTTTGAGTTTGTGGATTCTACAGGCCAAATTCTATACGAAAATGTTTTTTTCCCGACAACGATCTTCCTGATGGTGGAGTCAAATCTTCAAACGCGAATTGCGGGTGAAAGCAACGTCGGAAGTGGGTACCGTCAAAGGGAAGGTGATAGCCCCAGACAACGATCTTCCTGAAGGTGGAGTCAGTATAGGAGCCTCTTGAGTTAAGTAGGTATTGCTGTATGATAACGAGCATTGTCTTGCTAGAAAAGTTGAATTCCAAGCTCATGAAAGAACTTAAGGAATTCCTCCTTTGCGTAGATTTCTTCCAATGTCTTTCTCATTGAACTTTTTCTTCTTTTTTATTTAATTTCCTATAATTATTTCTTTCCTATTATTTTCCCAAATCTCACCTCTAAATTCTAATCGACGTTCTCCCTTATTTCCTCGTTCAGCTCTAAACTTAAATACCATTTTCCTTAAATGACTTTGGTCTGCCTCGTGTGGTTTACTTCTTTGACACTTCCCTATTCCTGGACACTTACCCACCATACAACAATATAATTGCTTATATGTAACCGGATTTATTGTTTTAGCAGTACTGGCCACGTTGCGTGAACAAATAACCATTGCATCCATCCAAAAACGACTACACTACTTCAACCTGCTGCTAAAACCAAATGTTCTTTGAATTGACACATTATGAGAAATATGGAAAAGGTAAGAGAAATTAACATCTAATTATATTGTCTGTTTTCTAAGTGGACCGAATTTCAGCCAAAGCCTCCGTATCATCCAACCCGCTAATACAAAGAAATATTCATGCGTGGTCCTGATGTCAACCAGGGACCTTAAGTACCACAGTCGATCCTCCACTGAAATGAACCAAGGGGCGAGCACCACCCACCATAATATAGTATTCGGCATTATGGATAAACAGAAATTTTCTGGTGAGTTGTCATAAATTCGTTTTGCGTACCAATACCAAATGGAATTCATAACTTATGGCCGAAATTTTACGAGAAAAGTATATCAAGTGTCAAGCATCAAGAGAGAGAAGTTTATAAGAGATTTTAAGAGAAATTCAAAAAAGTGATTCAAAAAATTTAGGAATGATTCAAAAAACTGATTCAAAAAGTTAGGAGTGATTCAAAAAAGTTTTTTGAATTCTAAAAAGATGTCAAAAGGAATGTTTAAAAAAAAACAAAGAAATTTTAAACTTTTTTATTCTATTTTTCAATAGATACATTATCCAGCTACCGGCAAAGTGCAGTCAAGGCAGTACAATATTATTCTAGAGATGAACAAAGGAAATAAGTTTCATTTTTTGTATTACAAAGATCTTCTTGTAGCAGTGATAACTTAAAAAATAAATAACTTAATACGTATATTTTGTTCTCAATTTTAAACCTATGCATGCACAAATGGAAATTGAAGTTACTAGTGAAACACCATAGTCATTTACTTTGATTGACTACTAGTAGCTACCTTAGAGTAAATCTGGATGACGGATGGACCGGAATGATGATGATGACAGCGCCGAATTCGAAGTGGTGATGGTGAATAGTAGGTACTCATCCCTACAACAATAAGATTATCTAGTAAACGTGTAGACAGGATTTCTTTGTCCTACCTAAGAATGTTGGTCTCTGTTGACAACTGCAGAGGTGATTAGTTCCTTCAGTCTTCGCATCGGAAAAGTGTCGTCGTTTCAGATAGCTAGCGATGGAGATAGGTACTGCTTGAGACCGCCTAAAAAGTGAAGATGAATTAGAAAAGATCTTTTGATGGGTAAGTACCTATGTATCCCAAAAGAGCTGAGATATTAATGAAATAAATCGAGCAAATCAGTTGAATTTGGCCTGTAGAATCCATAATTTCAAACAGTTCTAAGATTGGGCTACTAGTTCAAAAGTTACAGCCCTTTGAATTTTCTTTCGAAATTGGTTTCTAGTCTATAACTTTTGATTGAGAAGTCTGATCGAAAAAGTACGAATTGTTTTGGATTCTACGCACCAAAATTAATAAGAAAAAGTGTTTTCCCGAGAAATTTTGGTGCAGTCGATTTTTGGTAAAAAAGGAAGGTTATACACTGCCTTTTTTTGAGCCCCGAAAAAAAATTTGTCTCAGATCGACCCGGAAAAAAAATTTTCTTATAGAATGTGGCCTGTAGAATCCATAATTTCAAACAGTTCCAAGATTGGGCTACTAGTTCAAAAGTTACAGCCCTTTGAATTTTCTTTCGAAATGGTTTCTAGTCTATAACTTTTGATTGAGAAGTCTGATCGAAAAAGTACGAATTGTTTTGGATTCTACGCACCAAAATTAATAAGAAAAAGTGTTTTCCCCGAGAAATTTTGGTGCAGTCGATTTTTGGTAAAAAAGGAAGGTTATACACTGCCTTTTTTTGAGCCCCGAAGAAAAAATTGTCTCAGATCGACCCGGAAAAAAAATTTTCTTATAGAATGTGGCCTGTAGAATCCATAATTTCAAACAGTTCCAAGATTGGGCTACTAGTTCAAAAGTTACAGCCCTTTGAATTTTCTTTCGAAATTGGTTTCTAGTCTATAACTTTTGATTGAGAAGTCTGATCGAAAAAGTACGAATTGTTTTGGATTCTACGCACCAAAATTAATAAGAAAAAGTGTTTTCCCGAGAAATTTTGGTGCAGTCGATTTTTGGTAAAAAAGGAAGGTTATACACTGCCTTTTTTTGAGCCCCGAAAAAAAAATTGTCTCAGATCGACCCGGAAAAAAATTTTCTCATAGAATGTGGCCTGTAGAATCCATAATTTCAAACAGTTCCAAGATTGGGCTACTAGTTCAAAAGTTACAGCCCTTTGAATTTTCTTTCGAAATTGGTTTCTAGTCTATAACTTTTGATTGAGAAGTCTGATCGAAAAAGTACGAATTGTTTTGGATTCTACGCACCAAAATTAATAAGAAAAAGTGTTTTCCCGAGAAATTTTGGTGCAGTCGATTTTTGGTAAAAAAGGAAGGTTATACACTGCCGGGAGAGAAGTTCGTCTTTCATGGCGAGCGGACGTGTTTTGAGCGAGCTCCGGCCTTTTTTAGTGGTTTTTTGTGTTTGTATAGGTTTAAAAATGTATGTCGGTAGCGTACAAAATTTGCAATTGTTTAGTGCTTGTTTCATCGAAATCGGTCCAGTGGTTGAGATTTTACGAATTTTTACAGTTTTAAGTTTAATTTCAAGATTCATAACGCGCGAGACTAATTAAATCGTGAGAAGACAGGGCAGGAACCTCCAATCAACAGGACAAAAAAGAGCGTAAAGCTAAGATAAGTGCTTACTTGCTTACTTACTCACTTACTTACTTAGAATTAAGGCTAAATTTAATTTAAAAGTGAACAAATGGGAAAAGATAGAATAGAGAGGCGCAAGTCACTGGGAGCTACATTGAATATACCTACTTCGAATCGGGGTGGAACAAATTGACCCTTGGGAAAGGAAATATAAACTTGTCAACCGGAGACATATAAAGAAACTAAGCCATAAATTACAATATTTAAGCTCTCAAATTTCGGTCTAATAGGCATGATTGACAAAAAAAGGAAACCTTTCTTACCAAATTACAGCGGCTTTTTTTTCCTGTTTTTTTGCGCTTTTTACTTTCGTTAGTACCTTTAGTTTAGAGTCTCCCAGACACAATAGAATATACGGGGCGGTCAAAGATAGACTGAAGGGGCACGTCTCGGTGACTTAACAATTAACTTAACTAAATTATCTCTCCTAGGTATCTCTTTTAGCGATCAATAAACAGCACCCACCACCCAAACCAGGATTAAGACCTTAAAGACAAGTACTCGTAACAGCGATCAAATAGAAGTACGATCAAAAGAATACATCCTAGAATGCATCAGTATAAATAAGGATGGGGACTGCCTGTTTGGAGCGATTGCGCACCAACTGAGGCGACTGCCAGTGACATCAGAGCCTCACAGGAAATTAACCAAATGATTAAAAAAGAAATCAACGCATACATCAGTGAAAACCTGGAAGATTTTTACCCACAATTGATAGGAGACGTAGACGGATACGTGGAGGGAAGAAGGAGAGAACCAGCAGGGTTGCGGAAATCGTAATCAAGAAGCACCGATGCATTGAGGTGGAGAAATTTGAAGGAAAAGCAAGAGTATATCCATGGCCCAAATCAAGATGAAAATAAGAAGACTAACAATCATAGGATGCCACATCCCCTCGGACAAAAGAGGGCAGGCGGAACTCAGAAATCGAAGTGAAACAACAACAAAAAGTGCGAAAAGAACCGAGGTATCATACTAGGCGACTTCAATGCACAACTAGGCAGACTGGACGGAAGTGAATAGGAGGAAGGGAACGGCAGCGACCTTTACGAACATGGTACACCTACATGGACTGAGGGTAGAAAACATATTCGGCAAGTCCAAAATGGTAACATGTAATCAAAGGAAATAAGCGTCACGAACACAGCAGACATATGGGCAAAAACAGTAGGATCGGACCACAAAATGGTAAAGGGGAAAGTAAAGAGGGGGGAGGGGAAGAAGAGAACAGGAAGGAAAGGACAAGGAGCACAACGGGGAAACCGAAGGGCGGAATGTGAAACTTCTGTCAGGGGAGAAGAAAAGAAAGGAGTACCGAAAGCAGTGGTAAAAGATCAGAAGCAAAAAGGGGATGGGATACCATATGGAAAAAGATCGGCGAAACGATCAAAGAAGCAACAAGGGAAACACTAGGGAAACAGAAACCGCCCATGTGACCGAACAGAAAGCGGGCCAAAGCCCACACTAACCTGAAACAAAGAAGAAGCTAAGGGAAGCCAAGGAAGAAGAAAACAGAGCCTATGAGCAACACGAAATCAAGGAATTCGACGAGTTCGCGGAGAACATCACCAAACTCAGACCAATGGAGAGGAATACGGAAATGTAATGGTATAGGCACATCAGAAAATATAAAAGGAGGAAACAAGGGGGAAACAGAAAATATATACCAATGACAGCATGGGCGATGCTGGGACTACCCAAATTCCTAATCAACAGAACCATACACGCGTGGCAAAGGGAGTATACTAGTATACAATGGTTTTGGAAGAAAACCGAACACCAAAAGAAAACCAGGGGGATCAAACAAGGATGTCCGTTTCCCCAAGGCTCTTCGCGATAGCACTAGACCATGCTATAGAACAAACAAGGATGGTGGTGAGGAACCTTAGCATAGGCGACCAATTACAATTACCGACATTACTGGCGTACGCGGACGATCTACTCGTAATCGCGGATAATTTTTAAGACACTGAGGACTTCGTCCAGGCCATCGGGATACCAGGTACACCAGGAAATGGTGGACCTACAAATATACAACGAAAAGAGCTACATGATGAGTGCCAGCAAACAACACCCCCAGTACAAAGGAGAGAAGACCATAGCCGGGAAGGAGATAACCATGAAGCACAAGATCAAATATATGGGAACGTAAGTACATAAGCAGCACCCTCAGCAGGCACAACGCAGTGAAAGACAGAATAACCAACGCATTCAGAATCGCACACGGAATCTGGAACTTCATACGAGCGAAGAAAATACCGGACAGCTTGAAATGATGATTTACAACACGATCGTAGCACCGACAATCTTATACGGAATTAACACTTCAGCGCCAACAAAGAGCAATAGACGAACATTGAGGAGGGCAGAGTGGAAGGCACTCAGGATACTGAGGAAAACAGCAACCTCACAGGAAAGCAGAGAAGAGAACTATTAGAGGGAAAGACGATTGCCAGGAGACTGAAGATGAGGCAGATGAGATACTGGGGACATACCAACAGGAGGAACAAAGACCATATCATTCGGGCTGCCAAGATTCTATGTGCCTCGGAACGGAAGGTAGGCCGACCCTGCCAAACATGGAACACCACCATAAACCAAACGGTAGAGGTCTCGGGGATTACCATGAGAAGATGGGAGAGAATAGCAGAGACAAACATCAAAGGAAGAAAGAAAGCAGAAGAATACTGGAGGTGGAGGAATAATCAGCCACAAGGACAAGTAGCCAAGGGGAGGAGGAAAAGGGGACAGAAAGTAATGCGGGGAGAGGACAACAATAAAAAGAGCCTAACACGAGGGAAAACAGGGAAGGGAACGAGACCAAAGGATAGGAACATCGGAAGCCAATGAACGCCCGGAGAAGAAGAAGCTATCACTAGAAAGCAGAGTTCCCTCTAAGGCAGAATACCAGTGGCGAAGCTGTGGCCGTACCCACGTTCGGGTCGGATAACACCCAGTTAGCCGCCCCCCCACAACCCCCCTAATCCACAAAATCCACCACATTGTTTGGCATATGTCGCGGCCCAGCGCGATGACAACAAAGTAGTGGAGAAACGTCCCTGATAGTGTCTACCAGGGACGCATCTTCACGACAGTTGACTAAATCCTGGGAGAGGCGGCGACGCCAGGCATATGTCAAAGTTTCAAGTTTCACGTTTCAAAGGAAGGTTATACACTGCCTTTTTTTGGGCCCCGAAAAAAAATTGTCTCAGATCGACCCGGAAAAAACATTTTCTTATAGAATGTGGCCTGTAGAATCCATAATTTCAAACAGTTCCAAGATTGGGCTACTAGTTCAAAAGTTACAGCCCTTTGAGAATTGTCTTTTGAAATTAGTTTCTAGTCCATAACTTTTGATTGAGAAGTCCGATCGAAAAAGTACGAATTGTTTTGGATTCTATGCACCAAAATTAATAAGAAAAAGTGTTTTCCCGAGAAATTTTGGTGCAGTCGATTTTTGGTAAAAAAAGAAGGTTTTTTTTTTTTGAGCCCCGAAAAAAAAATTGTCTCAGATCGACCCGGAAAAAATTTTCTTATAGAATGTGGAAAAAAGGAAAAGAATCTATCGGCGCTCGATTGGGCTTGATAAAAGAGTAGCAACACAGTTTCAGAACAGGGGATGGAGTTGAAGGCGAGTCTGACTGCCTGCGACATTCTTCGGCGCCCTTGGGCACTCAACTGGAAACAGCTCAGGATGCTAGTTAATAATCGGATCTTTAATTTCCTCATCTGATGACCTTCACCTTTGACATGATGGCGAGCATGATCGTTGATTTTTCTGATAAAGTTTACAGCGTAGTTAATGCAAGAATTGACCTTCTCTTCTCGTCGGCGTTGCTTTTCATGTTTGATCTCCTCCTCTTGTAATCATGACTGAGAACTTTCCTTTCCTGCTCACGAATTTTGTTCCAGATAGTCGAATTTTTTTTCTGGAACCTCGTCCTTTCACATCCTAAATCCAGTAAATCTGAGTACCAATTCGAGTGCTATCCAATCTACCATACAAAAAAAATTTACATTAATTATATGAAGTTCGCGAAATCCATTGACCTTTTATGTACAAAATCCGACGAGCTCCGTTTGGGGTTGGCGATTGAATTCTTAGGCTCCCCGTAGTTTGATAATTGAAGTATTGCATGTGAAAGTGGCATAATGAGCGGTAGCATCGCAAGAACAGCATTTATCAGTAATTATCGTTGAAAACTCGTGGATCATAACTCCCTGAATGATCATCTCATTTACTTTTACAGCACAATCTCGGGAGAATTATAAGTGACGAGCGCGGCCGTTTGTAAATGCCTCGCGAGGAATAAATGGTACGCCTTAAAAGCCGGACGGAGAACATTAAAATAATAAGTGCCGTATAAATATTCCAGACAATGGGGTTGAAACCGCACCCTACGCGCTCAGTTTACCTTTATTGTACTTACATAATTCTTTATGTATCAAAAGTATATACGGCAAGGATGCGGGTTTTCTAAAGATCCAGCACCGTGTAGAAAAACAAACATTTAAATCTAAGATTAGGCGCTGGTGATCTATAAAATGGTGATCTACGACAGCAATTTGTCTCGAGCGGAAAGATAGGAATCGTGGTCATGGTTCTCTTGGCCAATTTTAAAACGAAATTTATTACTTGTTTAAAATAACGTAAGGTAAACATTTTCGAACATCCTTCCGCTATCGCGATCTGTTTCTCCTCTGCAATGTAGGAGTTGTGCAATTAATTTTTTTCACGCCTACCTATTTCGTAGGTTTCTCCTAAAATTAGTCGATCTTTCACCATCACCGAATTCTGTTCAATTTCTTCAATCACCCCCTTTGTCAAATCGCCAAAACTGTCTGAAATTAAAGCCATCGTTTTATGCTTATTACGAAAAAATAACAAAGCTCCACCGGTTAAGTTTCGTCTTAAATTAAATTAGCTTATTTAGAATTATTGGTTATATTGTTTTCTAATGTAAATTTAGTTATCTGGCCAGCAGGAATATTTTGTCTTTGCCCTTTTAGAGGGTGTGTAGAAATTTGTTTGATTTCAGTCCAGGTTTGCCGTTATTGCTACCATTAGGAAGGTTGTCCTTTGTGTATCATTTGTTGCGTAAACAACGTGATCTAAATGTTTTTTGGGCCTGAACACCAAAAATAGTGACGGAACACCCCATATATGAGATTGTTTCAATTAATTAGGTATCAATTTTTTACGAAATAAGCACAAAGTTGGTTTATTTTACTTGAATTTGTATCTCAGTATTTGCTTTCCCTTTTAAAAATTTTGTTACATGCGTAATGTTGTTCGTTTTAATTTTATCGCTTTGTAATTGTGTACAATTCAGATAAGATGCTTTAATTAATTAATTTAAAAATTCATAAAGTAGTAGTACACAGACAAGTATTTTTGTTAAGGTTCTCTTCTCTTAAAGGTTACTACCCTCCGAACAGTTACCGAAAATTTGTCATCAAATTCAACAAGCCAAGTTTTCCATGAAGTTTAGTGTTATTACTTATTTAGATTTATTATTTTAATTGTCGACCACCTGCGTGCGGGTTATTATGGTCAAACAAGCGGTGCCATGAAGAGTCAGGCAAAAACCCTTTCAGGTAGCCCCTAACATCAGGATGACACAGTTGGGATCTAGGAAGAGCTCATGGCAGCGGCAAAAAACTCGAGAAAGATGAGGTGGTGTCGAGGTGGAGCCCTTAATAGGCAGGACTTAAGAAGTTCTAGTTGGTGTCGAAAAAACGAAAGGCATGAACTGGTACCTAAAAGCCAAGATGGCACCAGTAACTTTTAGGTGAAAAGAAAGATACGATTGCGTCCCTTCAGAAATAATGCCATAGTAATAATGGTGGGATGGGAGAGGGCAGAACAAAATTCGTAACTGTTGGATCGGTTGCGGGAAATTAGGGCGCGTTTGGGATTTTGGTAGATGGATTGAGTTTAGGGGCGATTTTCCAAATTAATGGTTGGATTTCGAATTTATTTTGGATGATAGGTATTAGGAGGTATAGAGGGTGGTTTCCTTAGAGGGCTAGTTACAAGATTTAGTCAATAGTATCGGAATTAATTTGGCGATCCATACTTTACGGGTCATTGGTTTCCGGGTAATCGCTTGGGAAAGTTGCAGCGCCAGTCTGACGGGCGGTAATGCAATCTTAATGAGTTTTACGTGACCAAAGAGGCTTACTCATGATAACATTATAAGCATCGTGAGAAGCACTAGGTCAGAGTTTCTAAAACAGGTATAACGTTAGAAAGAGATGCCTTAGCTAGAAGACAAGAGTGGTCCAAGAAGCTTAGATAGATTTTTTGAGGTTTGAGATCTTAGAATGTGGACGTACAATGAAGTCCAGATCATTCCGACTGACGAAAGCGGCCACAATTAAAATGTAGTAGAAATTGAGCAGAAATTCAGTAAGAAAGTAGATGTCATTCGTACATTGTCAATCGTCCTTTATTCAAGATTGTGCCGTGTGGAATTTAGTTATTATATCGAAATGCAATTTTGTAGCGGCATTTCCGTAGATGTCGTGACACCTGAAACCAAATTCAAAATTGCTCTGTAACATTATAGGCAGCGCGACAGAAACGTCAATCACACGGCCAAACACGTCGCTTGTATGTATAAGTTACTCTCATAAATCAAATTCCTCTCGACGAAACAAATTCTTACAAGTACTCTAAAAACACGAATTTTCCCAAGAAAAATTTTAGCGAAATTATTTTTCTCCCCATAAAAAAGAAACGCCTGCTCGTCCATTTTTTATGCCGTTGAAAATGTAGAGAGAGTATTTCGCATCCGCGCCTTTTCAATTTTTTCCCTCTTCACTTTTCGAGCATCAATCAAATTAAAGTAAACCGGCGGCGTATACACGGAAAACGCGAGATGTAAAAATTACACAGGAGGAAATCGTGGAGGACGTAAATGGCACACTCGTTTTACACCGGGCGGCGGCGGCGTCCGTCTAGCGTGCTGCATAATATGTCAAGATTTCGTTGAATATTCAGTTCAACCATTAAAATGCCCGAGAGATCAGAAAATGCAAAAGCTGGACTAATAAAACTTTAACCCCTTAAAACTTTCCCTAAAAGTTGCGTGTAATAAGAACGAATCCATTTAAACTTAAAGTTCATGTCTTGTACGTACATAATACCTACGTTTCGTTCTTGCATGCATTAATAATAATTACACCCACTCCGAAAAAAGGACGGCGACGATGTCGTGATGTAAATGGATATTTTTCCAAATTTTCTTTGAATAATCATCCTACGTGAAAAGTTAAAATTTGTATCGAGTTTCTGATTTTATTACAATCGATTTGATCGGATACAATTTTGTATATACTTCCACACAAAACTTCTAAAGGGAGAAGTTTACGAAATCCTATTGAAATCCAAAACTTTACAAAGTAACACTGATCCGATGATTGAATAGAAAACCTCATCTTGTGTCAATATTTTTATTTTCAATTTCCTTTCGTAGGGAAGCGCCAAGGACGGGTACCCTTACAAATTTCTGTCAAATTGAATCGACTCACCTTTAACTACTGCCCCTTTTCGGTCCTCAGTCGTCTACCGTAATGTTCCCTTTTTGCAGTGGACTGCTAATTTCTGGCCATATTCGTCTCTGTCTGCGCCCACACTGGAACAAAGGAACAATAGTAATTATTGCAATCAACGATGACCCCCTTGCCATAGTTTCTTGAAGATCTTTTAGGTTATAACAAATATATTTTATAAGCGTTTTTGACCTTTTAACATTCACGTCTTGAATTTCGATTTTGGTCAATATAGGGAAATGTCCACATGTACCGCTTTATAGCGCACGTGAGCGAAAGTATGTCTGGCGATAACCAGAATCGTATTGCGGAAAGCGAGCGCGGTTACCACGATCTCTTGAGACCCAAAAGTGTAGTTTCGTTCTGTTTAAAGCAGAGCACGTGAAATGCCGATTTTCTAGTGGTTGTTAGGGCAAGCCAGCCCGGGTCATTTGCGTTCGGAAATAAATCCCTTTTCGGATTTTCTCGTGGGCGAGATTCAAATAGCGAAAGAAGTGGAAGAATGTTGCCAGCCAATGGATTCTATACCTTCCAACTTTGAATCTTCTTGGATTTCTGAGATCCTAACAAGTAATATTGGCAATGTGTAAAAGGAAGCTTGTACTACGAATGGGTGAGATATTGTCTGAAAAGGCGACTTAATTTTTAATGACTTTGCATCTATCCATTTGTAGATAAAGTGGGCGAATTTGTGTCGAACTCGCCTTCCGTTGACTCAGAAATTGTGAGAAGTCTGATATCTTACACTACTGTGATAATTCGAAGCGAATCGAAGGCGAGTTCGGCGTAAGTAGACTCATCTTATCAACCATCTCCGGCTCGCTCGTTTTACAATAATTACTTGACATGATAACGTTTTAGAACACTTCTGTATTAACTGTAAGCGAGCCGAAGGGGAAATCTGCCTTCGACTCGCTCGGCAATTGTTAATAAGAGGCCCAAGGTAAGGAGTGAACAACATTGTTTATTACTGAGCTAGCCGTGGGCAAATTAAATTAATTGTCCTTTTGACAATCTTATACTTTAATTATTTCCTATAGAAATTGGAAGCATCCCGTGCAGTCTCCCTCACTCAAATGCCAACCTCACTTCGCAGTGCATCCTGTTTTAACTCGAGGAATTGGCGACTGAAGGACTTTTTTTACCCTACCTATAAGTGCTAGGGTAGTCAATTGACCTTGGGGTTAGAACCCCTTTTCATTTAATTTTAATTAATTCGTTTTGCGGCAATCGAAGCGACCAGTGCGTGGTCCAAAAATTTACTCGCGGTAGAGAACTGTATAGAAAAAGATGATTAGCGTTTAGAATGTTGTGACCAATTTGCGTTTGGAAAGCCGTTGCTCCTAGTTAGAAACATTCAGTTGCAATTTGATGCGTATTAAAGCTTTCTCCTACTTGTGAAGATAACAGTATTTCCGAATCAAACTCACTAGCTTTATTATTAATTAAAGAGTGGTGTGCTGGTAACTATACAAGGATCCACCAGAAAAACAACTGCGCTCTGCAATTTTTGGCATTTGTCGAAATTTCAACAAAGAAAATTAGCCGTCGGAGGGGATTTTCATTTCCATTTCCTAAGCGTAGCGTTCAGAGTTCATTGTGTGAAATTGGAGGAATCTATTGCGATATTTGATAAGGGTAATACAAAAGATTTGGGTGTGGAGAAGGAGGGGGAAATTCCTGGAAGATATTAAAGTCACTAAATGTAGAAAGTACCGCAATCCATTGGGCTCGTGTGTTAGAGAGAGAACGCATGATTTTTGCCCAAAAATGGCGGAAGTTACCAGATTCTAGTAACTTTAATGCTAGGGATTGTTCCACCTGTTTGGAGATATCTGTATATTTTTTTATAAAACATGACAGTACTATGAAGTTAGGTTATAAAAAATGACAGCTATTCAGATTTTATTTGTCAATTTTTTTAAGTTGGCAGCAAATTTGCCCAAAAATGGCACTTTCTATATCTAGTGACTTTAGAAGATATAAAGACACTCTAAGGAAAGAGCAAGAAGGAATCTCAAGGAAATAAAAGTCAACTTTTAAGGAATACAGTCGTTTCGTATAGAAATTGGGGAAGAAACTTAAGGAAGTCAAAGGGTAATGAAGTAAATCCTAAACCTCCATTATGTGGCGTGGTCAACTCCGAGGGATGCTTACCTCTCTCGTCCAAAATACTTGGAAAATGTATAGGGGACCAACAAAATGTGCGAAATCAGAGGAAATTGTAGGGAAATACAAAAAAGATTTGGGGAAAATGTGGTAAGGGGTGGTGAAGATACGCAACATACATTTGGAAAATTCAGGAAATTCTGGACAAAAAAAGCAGGGCACCTCCGCGAAATAAAAGAACCAGAACTGAGCAACCGCGGGATATTGATTGGGGCGGAGAATAGGGAATAGAGGTGAAATGTATGGTAAATATTAAAAAATGAGTTAAATTACATAAAATTATCGGAAAATATAATAAGGAAATTTTGGGGATTAAGAAGAAGATCGGGAAAAAGCGAAGATTTAAGGAAATAAGAGAACATTTTGAGATATACCAAAAAAATCTAGACAAATATGACGAATATCTCAGCGAAATGAAAAGAAATTGGACCTACTTCAAAAAAGTTAGCGAAATTAGAGAAAATGATCGGAAAATAAAGTAAAAGAATTTTAAGAAATAAAAAATAAGACATATAAAGGGATAAAGAAATTTCTAGAAAGCTAACGAAAAAATTTCAGCGAAACAAAGACAACTTTCAAAAGTAGTGTTACTGCGAGCACTGCAAGCGGCTGCTTTATGGAAAACCCTTTGACATACAGCTCATATACGCCATTAATTAGGGGAGAAGTGATTGCAACCCCCTAGATCAAAATCAAAGGTTAAACGTACGCTCGCGCCACTTCATTATAAAATTGTGTAGCTTTATTTTGTATAATTCTGGAAATTTCGAAGTGGAAGGCAAAAAATGGGGGATGAGGTAAATCTATGTTGTGAATTTCGAGGAATTAGATGAATTTTGAGGATGAAAAAATGTTGGAAGGGGGACGTGAAGGAATTCAGAGAAGATGAATACAAATTTTAAGAGAACACCTAGGAAATTATATGGGAAAAAGGAGGATACCTCAAAGAAACTTTTAAGCAAGGCCTTCAGTTACTTCGTATAGAAATGGATGCAACTTTGCGCTTAATGCTATCACTTCTCCCTTTAGTTTGACCTTACGCATTCGTTGTGCTTCTTCCTCTTCAGTGGAAGTTCTGCTTTCGCATTGGCACTTTTACTTTTCTCACTTCGTGTCTACCGTCAGGGGTATATTGTTTATTGGCTCTACTATATTATCTTTGGAGTGATTTTTCTCTTCTTGATGTCTGTGGTTGAGGCTCCATTGAAACGTTTTTACGCATTTGTATTTGCATATGAACAATACGAGGTATGCGCATTATTACTTTTTAGGGCTTTAACTTCCCTTAACTCACAGTTTTCTTGTTGTTTCTCATCGCGTTTCTTTTGGATTACCTATTACGTTGATCTATGTACCTGGATATTACTACTATCCATGTAGTACGTTATTAGTTTTAGCCGTCAATTGATAGATGAGTTTCTACATTACCGGCAGATTTCATCGCTGAAGCTAAACATGTGGTTCTACCTGTGACCTACTTACATGGAATTTGTTTATACCTGGAGATTTCATGATAGTTAATAACTGCAGGTATTAACGAAACCCCTTTGGAGATTAACGATCTTGTAAATCGCTCCGTTATCCACTACGTACCAAAGATTTGATTTTCCCGATATCGAGGCGAAAAAAGACAGCGATGTCAAACCTTCGCCAATCGATTTCTAAGGTTTAACGATTAGTGCCATTGAATATGAGCCGGATTAAAAGTCTGGTGCGGGTCGAGTGGCAAAAAAATCATAAATCGTACGCGATTCTTCGTAGCTTGTTGTTTCGTAGGTGAGAGGTAAAATTCAATTTTAAAACGCGCGCCTCTGAACTACAGGACAATTTCACGAAAAATATTCAGACAATAGGAAATGATTAATGGAGGCGTACATAGAAAGTGAGAGGATGCTCGTGTTAAAATTTTTTTAAGCCCACGTTAATTGTGATTCTCTTCCTATTAACGTCGCCCAATTAGCATATCACGTTTAATGCAAGCCATTTCTCACGTTTCACTTTACCGTTCCGATCGTTTACAATGTACTCATTAAAAATTTTTCTCAATGTCATCGCGACGAAACTTAATTAAGTGGCTACCACAGGCGCACTTACAAATTTTGTATTGCTAATAAATGCGATAGAAAGCTAATTTTGTAATTTCCGTCGTTTTTTTTTGGTGAAATTGATGCGGGCACCGTCTATAACTGTCTGTAAACTAGCAAAACGTATAATTAAGTTCAATCGTGATGTTATTTACAGTACAAATCAGTCACAAATCGCAAAAAAAGTGCCAGTACAGTTTTAGAGCCAATTAGGCGATGTCTCGTTTAACCTGACTCTCTGCCCATGGGGTAAAAAAGTGCAGTTGTACCGTTTGAACGGAGGAGACCGTAATACTTTAATAATTCATAATTTTCCGCAACTTGAAAGCGCGAACTTAATGAATTATTTAAAATTTTCCTTAATCAAAACTTCCAAAAATTATACAAACTAATTTGTATGTAAATGTTTTACTTTGAGCGTACTCGAGGGATTAATGTTGAAAAAAATTAAATGTGAACGTAACGTTCTTTTGCAACCGCTTTATTCCTGTAAGCCGTAAAATGGCAATTTTCCCGTTAAGAATATGTGACACGTACCCTCAACATCGATCCGAGCCGTTGAAGAACAACGTTCGTCGCGGTTTTTAATTCAAATTAATGCAAATTTCGTTTTACGTCCCGGGAATCAGATCTACGAGAGACATTAACCGAGTACATTACTATTTCATTCACCCTTGACTTTTTCTACTTTATTGTGTTCGTTTATACACGTTGAAGGGACACTTAATTAAGTCTTCCCGGTAAATTACCTCGCCGGACTTACTTTTTGTCGTTTATTGAGTTGCTATGAAGATTAGATTAAATTCTATTTGAGGTTGGACAGGAAATTTCGCGTAGGGGAATGTAATTGCGGTGAATCCATTAGCTATATGGATACCTAGTTATTGTGCCGAGGGGTTGGCCACAGGACAAACACATAAAGATGTCCTTATTTATTTCCTCAAAATTTCCTCTTTACATTTTGTATTTTCCACGACTTTCGATTCCTGCCCCATCCCTCGTAGTCAGTCACGAGATATTCTGGGGGACATTTCTTTCATTGTCCGTTATTTTCTTTAAAATCATCAGAGTTTCTTGCATTTTCTTCTGCATACCCGTTTCCTGAAATGTCTTTCTCAAATTCAATTCATCTCATTCCGCCAAAGTGTCTTTCCCGATAATTTCCTTTATCGTAGTTCATTTTCTCACATTTCTCAGCTATTTTGAATGCCAGGGGTAACAAATTTTTTTGGTTTTTATCCCGTTGAAATACGTGGAAGTAAAGTTTAGATAGATACGGCCCAGCAAGCTGGTTCGACCAATGAAAATTAAAAATGGTGCCGATTTTCCAACATTTTGTGGAAAATTATGGGGGAATCACGGGTAATAACGACGGCGAATAGAATCTATGCACTGGTACTGAATGAAAGAGAAATGGAAAATTATGTTATGATGTTACAGGAAACACACTTGGGCTGCACAAAAGGGAGGGGAACGATCGACACCCCAGCTACACAGGTAGCATTCTAGGAATGAAGAGTTCCGAAATCTCTCTTCTTTCCTGAAAAGTATTTCCGGCGATATATTCAGTGAGGAAGAGCTTTCTAAACTCCAAAACAATTCATTTTTATGGAATGTACTAACCTGGGGGTATTCCATACCCCCCAGAAAGCAACCAAGATTGCTTAATGAAGCAGCTCAGGTTGGCTAATTTGCCATAAATCCCTCAATGTCAACATTTAGTTTTTTTTAAATTAATTATTAAATTTTTGTTAAATTGTCTTAATGAATATTGACTTTATCGGTACCACTGGAAAGCATTTTTCAGTAGCTTTCCAACGGTGGATCACAAGTATAGGGTTGCCATTTAGGATTTTTGAAGAGGGGGCTGGGGGGGTTAAGTAGGGGTGGGGGGTTGTCACTTATAACGTCATTCTGGTTCCCCCTCGATTCCTCCGAAACGGTTTTGCGCGATTTTCAATATCTTCTTTAGTATGGAAAATATGGCCGACTGCAAGTTTTAAAATTGACACCCTGTATAATAAATACAGAAATAATCATTGTCCGACTACCCCAAAATCGAGGGGTAATTCACCCTTGAAGGCTTGAAATCACATTGAAATCAACTGAAATCACTTGAAATGACCTGAAATCAATTCAAAATCGCTTAAAATCAAATTCAAATCTGGTGGTAATCGCTCGAACCAAAACTAACCATACCTTTTACTTTAAAGTTTAAAAGCCATAACGGCTTGAAAAAAAATGTTTCGCATACACTGCCCAAAGTGGCTTAAATGTTATACTATGACCAAAGATAATAATAGCAATCACTATATTAACTATAGTCAATCACTATATTAACTATAGTCGGAAAGTCAAGTCAGGAGTAAACACACTGCGAGACTTGTGGTTCCACTTTTTTGTGAAACTTCTAATACCACAAACAGAATCAATATAGTTACGTTTATTTCTAAGCTACAGGGTGAAAACGAAAAGTTCTACTTTTTTGGATGTTATCATATCTTACTACCTACTTAGGTAAGATAGGAAAGAAACGTAAAAGTGCATATTACGTAGAATCAAGTGGCGTAGTTAAAAGACATTTTTGGACCACCGTTTCTGAGATTCGACCCAAAGTTGATATTTTTTTAATGCAACATTTTTCCATTTACATTAATTACATTAATGTAAGTATCAATATATTTTTATTTAACTATACATTATGTTATATCATATTTTTCAATTTTTTGACATAATTATCGTGTTTCTACCGTCAGCCATTTTTATTGATTGGTATCGGTTACTTTATTTACCATGGAAACAATAAACAAAAAATCTCCATGAATCCATAGCCTACTATTTAAAAACTGGAAAAAATAAGGTTTTTATTTTTGGTTCATAGCCCAAATTTAAAACAGGTAAGCTGTGATACATCAATGTAATCATGAAAAATACGCATACACGGTGTTGCATTTAACAAATACCTCGAAAAATACAAACTTTGGGTCAAATTTCAGAAACGGTGGTCCAAAAATGTTTTTTAGACTACGCCACTAGATTTTACGCAAAAATATCTAAAATAGACAGTTTATAATATTTTTCTTTCTTACATGGATAGTAAAATACGTTAACATTCCAAAAGGTCAAACCGTTCGTTTCACAAAAAGTGGTGCAGGGTTGGTAAAACCACAAGTCTGTATCTTTAGAAGCACCTGAGATAGATAGACTGCAGTCTCAAGCAAAATAGGACACACGGTACGCTTTCATTGTACATATGTCTCTGGAAAGTATACTTTTCCCTCGATTTTTCCCCATTCCCAAAACAATCTTATCATCAGATAAGGAAATCCAAGGGATACTTATGAATTAATTTAAAAATGTCACAAACGATTATGACACATTAGTAATTCTGATCATAGAACATCTAAAATGGCGAGTAAAATGGAGTATGGCTTCTGAAGAAATAAACGAGGAAATAACAAAAGGAATGGAAAATGATGACAGTATATGGTCAAAAATTTTGAAATTATACGCGAAATTATATCCCATTGAAATGACTTGAAATCACCTGAATCCTCTGAACTCACCTGAAGTCTTGAAATCAGTGTACATGATCTCATCGAGTGAATTACCCCTCGCCTAAAATTGATTTGCATTTTCTTGCTACTTTCGGCAAAAAACCGACGAAGTTAATAAAAAACAAAGCCTGGGGTGCGTCATTTATTTTCTTTGTCGCTGTGTAGATTAAATGCCAATTAAATACAGAAATAATCATTGCTCGACTACCTTCATACTTAGAGTTACATACCTCATTCCTGAGGGCAAACAATTGACCACGTTAAAAATTTTTACAAAGATTAGGAATGCACCAAGTATTTTTATTGTCGATATGTAAGCGATGATGACAATTAAAGGTATAAGTACTTGTTGTTCGACTACCCCAAAAATTGGGTTTGCATACCCTCGCTACCTTTGACCAGAAGACTACTTTCTTTAAAAAATAATGTTTACAAAGAAAATGAAATTCTAACAGAAAGCTTTTTTCAAAAAATATTTTTGAAAATCCTGGGAATCTGTCCTTTTACAAGACTTTCGAGGAACGCATTTTCGCAACACTGGAACCAATATATTCGCAAGGACACAACCACAACCAATAAAATTTAAATGGCACGATGGCTCTGACACCCATTTTCAGTTATCAGAAACGTGGGTATTCGTTAGCGTCAGTTTCGTAGAAGGGCGAATGTTGCGGTGAAGTCAAATTTCCCAGAAATTGTTGTGTAGATTCGTTTTCCTGCAATTTTCATCAACCAGTCAAGAAATTCAAGCCGAAAAAACCACCTGACACATCCTTTCTCAAGAGTAAATTATTTACATCCGTCGTGTTTTTTGAGAAAACTTTAAAAAATTATAAATGGCGTACCTAAAAAACGAAAATGTGATAGTGATTCCGCCCGATTTATTTCTGATGTGAGATCTTATGTCATTTAAATTAACGAGCAAATTGCACAAATATGTAAATGATTGCGAAAGAACCATTAGCGGTTTTTGTAACACAAGTCCATTTGCTTCCATCTTATTCCCGTCCAATTACCATAAGATGTTGCTTTTGCTACGGATGGTGCAAAAAATCGTGAAGAAGACTCAATTCGCTTGCAAAGTTTTCTGCTAAAATCGTTCGATTTGGCAAACTGGAAAACCAGTTTCAAAACTTGGCGAATCGGGTTTTGAGGTAGGTATTTGTAACTAATTACGAACGTAACAGTTGTTAATTGTCTTGGTTAAGATTGCGGGGAAAGTACAAGTATTAATTGGAGAGATGATGTATGTATTTTCCATGTCATTGTAACAATTTTCAAAATAGTAGAAAGTGCCTTGACCTCCAATTCTTCTAAATTAAAGGTTGAGAGCTAATTGTCATTAGATTAACTTTCAATAAGTGGGAAGACAGCGTTCTTCACTTGGCAATTAGCAATTACGTTTTTGTTTCCGGGTCGCCAATAGAACCTTGATTTTTTGCAGACTTACTGAACAATTCAAAAAAATCCGGTCAATGATCTAGTTGAAAGGCGAAGAGGTTGCAGGTAACAACATCCGTTGAAGTAAAACGTGGAATATTATTATGCACTAAATCACAATTGAATTGTTTAAATAATTTCGACGGCGACGACCACCGCTCGCTCGTTAAGCTGTTTACCTTCGCGCGTTTACACCGCAACTAACATTTTTTGCAGACGACGCATCGGTGCTCAAACTGAAAATACTTGATTGACTTTCAATATACAGCAAGCACCACATACCTGTTTCTTCGTCACGTTACCAAAGGTCACACACGGTACCTATGTTTGTTTTCTTCGCTTAGAAAATTCATCTGCCACCGCGAGGAGGAACTTTTTCTTTTTTTCCGCGATCTGCGCGATTTGAATTTTTAGCCCGGGGTGTAACTTTCTTTAGATTCGCTGCGGCCAAATTCCGAAAGGCCCGTTAATTGCCTTACGGTTATTGCTACCTATACAATTGGCTTATGAGGTAATAAACTTTAATTGTGCGTTAGGCACATCCTTATGGAAGGGCAATAATCTTAGCCGCAATTTTGGGATGGAATGACTCATTATAAAATGCCAGCCGCCGGATAATTAACGGTTATTAACCGACAGGTTTTTATAACGCCAATGACGTGTGTCAATCACAAATTAATAGTGTGACGTCCCATGCTTTGGGACACCCTTGGCGATTTTACAAAATTATCAATGTTTTTGATTACATGCAAAATTCATATAAATATAGAAAACAATTAATTTAAATTTCACCTTAACATTTTATATTTAAATTTAGCATTAACTCAAAGTGATTTGTGTGATTAGAAGTGCTTACGTTTCCAAATGTGAATTTGGGTTTTTGAATGAGAACGTAATCGCCAAAAGAAGTCGATTGCAAAAACTTCGTTAGCAAACCGCCTTTTAGGAGGTGGACATTGAAATTTATTTTTTTCTCAAATATATACAAGTTCAAAAGTTCAAAGTTCAAAATTTACATACTATTTATTAGTGCCTTTGAAGGGAATTTTGCAATGTTGTTTTATTTATATTGGCACCTTTTCCGAAAACATCTTGAATACAAAAATAATCCCATCCCTATATCACCTTTCTAGTTCTTTCGCCCTCCTCACTCTTTCGCTTTCTACATCTAATTTTAAATAAAAATCAAACACAATCCTTTAATCCTACAGCCCTCGATAGCGATGATAAAACGTAATCCACCCCCAACCCTTAACTTAGCAAATTTGCGTTTAAGGTGTCTGAAATTTTGTTTAGGGCGGTTCTAAAAAACCCTATTTTTGACACTGAATGAACATTTTTGGCCAAAATCAAACACAACCCCTTAATCTGCCCTCCATCAGCCTTCGATAACGATCAAAAACCGTAATACACCCCCCAACCCTTAACTCACCGAGCTTTTGTTTAGAATATCTGAATTTCTGTTTAGCCCTGTTTCTAATAAAATCCATTTTTGATACTGAGAGAAAAATTGAGACCAAAATCAAACACAACCCCTTAATCTGCCCTCCCTTAATCCTCGATAACGATCATAAACCGTAATTCAACCCCAACCCTTAACTCACCGACCTTTTGTTTAGAATATCTGAATTTCTGTTTAGCCCGATTTCTAATAAAATCCATTTTCGATAATGAGAGAAAAATTGAGACCAGAATCAAAAAGAACCCCTGAATCTGTCCTCCATCAGCCTTCGATACCGATCAAAAACCGTAATCCACCCCCAACCCTTAACTCACCGACTTTGCGTTTAGGATATCTGAATTTCTGTTTAGCCGGATTTCTAATAAAATCCATTTTCGATAATGAGAGAAAAATTGAGACCAGAATCAAAAAGAACCCCTGAATCTGTCCTCCATCAGCTTTCGATAACGATCAAAAACCGTAATCCACCCCCAACCATTAACTCAGCGACTTTGCGTTTAGGATATCTGAATTTCTGTTTAGCCCGATTTCTAATAAAATTCTTTTTCCATAATGAGAGAAAAATTGAGACCAGAATCAAAAAGAACCCCTGAATCTGTCCTCCATCAGCCTTCGATAACGATCAAAACCACCCCCAACCCTTAAATCACCGACTTTGCGTTTAGATATTCTGAATTTCTGTTTAGCCCGATTTCTAATAAAATTCGTTTCGATAATGAGAGACAAATTGAACAGAATCAAAAAGGAACCTGACTGTCCTCCATCAGCCTTCGATAACGATCAAAAACCGTAATCCACCCCCAACCCTTAACTCACCGACTTTGCGTTTAGGATATCTGAATTTCTGTTTAGCCGGATTTCTAATAAAATCCACTTTCGATATTGAGAGAAAAATTGAGGCCGAAATCAAATACAACCCCTTAATCTGCCCTCCATTAGCTCTGGATAACGATAAAAAACCGTAATCCACCCCCAACCCTTAACGCACCGACCTTGTGTTTGGGACATCTGAATTTCTGTTTAGCGCGGTTTCTATAGAAATCAATTTTTGGTATTAAGAGACAATTGTAGACCAAAATTAAACACAACCCCTTAATCTACCCTCCATTAGCTCTGGATAACGACAAAAAACTGTAATCCACTTCCAACCCTTAACTCACCGACTTTGCGTTTAAGATATCTGAATTTCTGTTTAGCCCGATTTCTAATAAAATCCATTTTCGATAATGAGAGAAAAATTGAGACCAGAATCAAAAAGAACCCCTGAATCTGTCCTCCATCAGCCTTCGATAACCGATCAAAAACCGTAATCCCCCCCCAACCCTTAACTCACCGACTTTGCGTTTAGGATATCTGAATTTCTGTTTAGCCCGATTTCTAATAAAATCCATTTTCGATAATGAGAGAGAAAATTGAGACCAGAATCAAAAAGAACCCCTGCATCTGTCCTCCATCAGCCTTCGATAACGATCAAAAACCGTAATCCACCCCCCAACCCTTAACTCACCGACCTTTTGTTTAGAATATCTGAATTTCTGTTTGGCCCGGTTTCTAATAAAATCCATTTTTCATATTGAGAGAAAAATTGAGACCAAAATCAAACACAACCCCTTAATCTGCCTTCCTACAGCTCTCAATAACGATCAAAAACCGTAATCCACCCCCAACCCTTAACTCACCGACTTTGCGTTTAGGATATCTGAATTTCTGTTTAGCCCGATTTCTAATAAAATCCATTTTCGATAATGAGAGAAAAATTGAGACCAGAATCAAAAAGAACCCCTGAATCTGTCCTCCATCAGCCTTCGATAACGATCAAAAATCGTAATCCACCCCCAACCCTTAACAAGCCGACTTTGCGTTTAGGATATCAGAATTTCTGTTTAGCCCGGTTTCTAATAAAATCCATTTTTGTTACTGAGAGAAAAATTGAGAACAAAATCAAACACAACCTCTTAATCTGCCCTCCATCAAGTCTCGATGGACGATGACGATCATAAAATGTAATCCACCACCATCCCCTAATGTACCAACATTCTCCCCACATCTGAACCTCCCAATTATCTTTATATACGTCTTTCGCTATAAAAACCGTTGCACGTCATTGATTTGTGTATCAATTTCAGACATATGCTGCAACACTGCAACATGTACAAAAAAAACAAGTAGTGTGCAAAATCTATAGAAAACTTGTCTGAAATTGATTCATAAATCAATGACGTGCGCCGCTTTTTATAGCGAAAGACGTATATCATTAAAATTTGTGACATAAAAAAATCGTTTTCTGTATAGTGTTTGATGTAGTGTTTGGATCGTGACAAATTCGTGTATCCCATAGGAAAAAATCTTCCCAGTCGACCCAGAGGTGAAAAGTCACTTTTCGACAGGAGAAAGGTCAAAAACTCGCCGTTCCGGGAAACTTTTTGATTGAGATTTTAGACCAAAAACCAATCTAAGGAGAACGTAAGGGGGTGAATTTGAAAGGATCGATTAATTTTAGGGGAATTTCATGAGAAGTTGTAATGAATTTGATACGAATTTAAAGAAAACTTGTGAAGAACTTGCGTTAAGGAGACGTTTATGACGAATTTGAGTTTTCTGTTGAATTAATGTATTTTTTCGCGATGGATGTAGGAGGCCTTTGATATGCATTTCAAGTTAGCGTTCAACGTACGTTATAGCGCTTGCCTGGTGCTAGAAAAAGATTGGAGTAGTACGGTGAACGCTAATTTTAAAGGCTTGGGGGATCCTTCGTGAAAAATTTGACTCAGTTAGAAGACTTTTGTTATTAAATATTGAATTGAAATTAGCGGACCCTCGTCAGTACCTTCGCAAAATTCGCCACTGGAGTACTCGATCCTGGAGGACAAATTTGCTTCCCTCGTAAAAGTCGTCAACAGAACAGTACTCCTCGGGCTATTTGCTCTCTGGTAAATTTCGTCTATGCCAATTTGTATACGAGAACTTCACCTTTCCTTCAACAACATTTTCATACAAAAACTCATTTCCAGAATAGTTACCCCTACCGAAACCTTATCTCAAGCATATTCGCCCCCGTAAAATGGGCTACGGGGGAGTACGTCTGTTTAACATGAACATGACAATGATTTATGTATTTTTTGGAATTATCCTGAGATCTATGGTTTGGTGAAATAACCGCCCTGGTTAAATCCCCAACTCTACACATGACCTAGGGAATAAAATATGTTGATTTCTATTATATTGAGCCCACAGTTTTTTTCTGTTTCCGATTCCCTAAGTCCGATAACTTTTATTCCTGTTGTCCTGTATACGTCGTTCTTTTCGTCCTCGTGTCACCCTCTCCCTTGGATTTTTCTGTTTTTTGACGTAAAAGCAAAATTTTCGGTGAACGACATACTTATAAATAAAAATAAACAAAAAGTACAACTAAATTGAGGAAGGAGACGAAAAATTAAATTAATTCAAGATTTTTTGGCTTCCCAATCAAAATTTTGATGCAATCTTAAATGGCTCGCCGAACCATCTTTTATGGACCTTTGCCAAATTTTCTTCTTTCAACTGTTACAATTAACAGTTTACGTATTTCTCATGCTATTGAAAGGTGTTATACTAGTTTTATCACTCCGCGAACTTAACGTAGCAAATCTGCCTATTCGAAAACGTGGTGCATGCTCTAAAATTAAGTCATCCATTACAATCGCGTATAAACAAACGGAGCAATTCGAGTGTAGTAATAACAACAACAACGCTATAAAAACGGAAACCGGCGAAATAGAAAGTGCGGGTTTACGTCTTTTTTTTTATTTTTGTGTCGGATTTTCAGTCATTGTTTGTTCTTCGCCGCTGTTTTATTCATTAAGTGGTATTGAACGCTCTGTAAGTTCACGAGTCTCCCCAGAATTCGAAATTCGGCATAGATTTGAAACTTTTGGGAAATGATCCGAGTTGACGCAAAAAATGTCGACGTTTTAATAATATTTTATACATAAATACATGTTTATTTATTTATTTATTGTCCCTTTCGTCTAATTACATAGTGACCCGCATACTGTTTTTTAGAGGTGCTCCTGCACAAGGTCTTTAGTTGTTCTATACTATAATAGGTACTTGTTGGGAGCTTTTATACAAAAATGATTAATGCTGTAGGATTAACTTCTGTGGTGGATAAAATATTTTTCTTTCTTAAGTTAATTAAGCTAACAGAATGCATTAGCAACCCCTTCCTGTTAAATTGAATAAAAAATTAAGATCCCTTGACTTTATAATTTTTCAATCTGTAAGTATAGTTGCATTTTTATAAAAACGAGGTTTAATTCTGTCCCTTAAATCATTTTTTGGAGCAAAATATGTAAAGAATGAGAATTAAAATACTAGACCATCCCTAAAATGGAACCAAGGGATCGTTTTTTTAGATTTATCGATATAAATTTTTGCTAAACTAACAGACTAGGAGTTCAATCGTTTGTGTATAAACTGGAAAATTTTTACATGTTTTGAAACGTGTTTCAAATATTTGTTTAACCAGATACCATACAGAATAAAAATTCCAATTACATGGCACTGGGGCTCTGAACATACATTAGGGCTTAAGATCTAATTCGATTCATTATTAAATTGCTGTATTTTGCAATTGTTTGATAATTGGTGTGGAACATACCAAAATCCACCACCTGTTAGTAGTGTTTTACTTGTAAACCCAACTCTTAGTAGCTACATTCAACCTCGGGTCACTCGGACTGGTGCTCCGCGTGCAGTTGTTTAGTCGCCTCTTACGACACGCAGTGCCATCTGCGGTAGGGTTATTCTTTCCCGACCCTACACGGATAGAAATTGTGATTTGTACAAACACAACATTAAAACTTGCGGATCTAACAAAAGAGATTTTTTCTAACAATTAAGAGTACTGATTTCCAAGCAGGTTTCCCTGAAGATAGCTCCTTTCAAGTATTCTAATAAGACCTATAATAAAGTTCCTAAACACTTTTCCAAGGAGTGTAACGGTCGCGTCCGGGGAGTTCCAAGTGAGGGCTGAGCTTACATAATTCAGAGTTGAATTATTCGCCGAACGAGGAGAGATCGCAAATAAGAAAAGTTGCTTTTTAAACATTGAAAGGATTACTATTACGTGACGAAACGAATAGGAATTTTAAAATTCTCAAGTGTAAAGTTGCAAATTTAAATAAAAGAAACACGCGATTTAATTAAACCGTATCAAGTGACGAAATTATAACTAAAACTGTAGTTCAATCGGTCGCATTGTGAAAGGGCTCTTAATTTCCTAGACGCCTATGGTTCAGTTTTCAAATTCGAGCGACTATTTTAGAAGATACACTTGACTGTAGGGCTTAAGTAAATATAACAAACTATGTAACAAGTACGTCTGGTCTACTGAGATAAAATCGTATCAATATTTTATCATTAACCGAGCTAAAACCCAATCCAAAACATTTGCATCCGACTTGTCAGATGATCCATCAGTTGTTCATAATAGGGACTTGATCCAGTTAAATGAGTAAATTTTTCAGGGCCAGTAAGAGGTTTTATTATGTTTTTCAGTATTTATTAATTGCCTCCTACTCCCAAATAACAGAACTTTGCATTTACTAGAGTTTAACGTAAGATTATATTTATTAGAATTTATTTGACAAGTGTCGGAGGCCCAAATTTAGATTGTTAACTCACTTTTAAGGAATGAGGTATAGATCTGAGTATCATCCGCAAATATATGGTATATTTTATGCCCTAAAAACGCGGTGTAAACCGTAAAAAGTAAGGGACCGAGTACGGAACCCTGAGGCACTCCCGACTGTACTGTAACAGCATTTGATTGATTATTTCCCATGCACACGATCTGTTTTCTATTACATAAATAGCTACGTAACATAAAATTGACACAAGCAGAGAATGATTGACAGTGTCGAATGCCTTTAAATAGTCAAGAAGCGCCAAATACCAACAATATCGAGAAGTGCTCCAGGGGAACCATACCCAGCACGAAATCCAAATTGCTTAGCGGGGAGAACCTATTGAATTTGGTTTAGATTTCAACATTTACGTCTGGTTCAAGAATTTAAATTTTGTACCATGGTCTCAATAATTAATCAGCCAAATTCAAGGGTTTTTTTATTGTGGTGCTTTTTCCTTCTCTATGAAAATGTCCATAACCAATTTATTTAGGCGCGCATTCAAATATGTGTATTGTTTGAGAATTTAAGTTACTTTAAATTACTTTCAATATACCTACACTTGGTGTTTCCTTTGCTGGCGAGTAGAAATTTCAGAGAAAAAAGGAAAAATCTGCAGCGAGCAAAGGTAAAATTTGGTAAAGAATTGGCTAACCGACGACAAACAATCATTCATTTTATTTCGTACAGTTTTATAGTACAGAATTTCAAAACTTTGTTAAAACGAATCCTTTCTTATGTAATAGCCCATTACGGTTAACTACGTGATCCTTTCTCACACGTTTTCAAGAAGGTCTCCAGTAAAATATTGATTTCCATGGCCAATGTCTGAACGATAATGAGTGTCCAATTAATGATTACCGAACTATCCTTACAAATGAGTTGGGTTAAAGTAATTTTGGGCCAAAAAATGTTAAAATCTACACACGAATTTATATAATTAATTTTAGGCATGACAAAGCTCAACGGCTTGCCGTGAGTGACAGTGAAAATGCATGGGCATTTACACATCAAACGACGCGGAGTGACAGAATTTCATTAAAAGTCCATAATTTTAATGAAATGCGAGCGGAAAGGAAAATAGTTGTCACGTGCACGAGACTGTCGCAAAAATAAATGCCGACAATTCTCCTAATTTACCCGCATCTGTTGCGAAAAAATGTACTGTCTTAGCGGATTTTTTTTGTCGTTTCATAAGGGGATCTTCTTTGACGTATAATGTAACGCAAACGTGAAATCCCTTTAACGATGTCGTTAAGGGGATTATTTCGAGACATTTCACCATCAATCTGCAATAAGAGGTTTGATCTCATTACAAAATCAAACGATCTGTTTTGTAGTAACAGCTTTGGCTGCCATGGATTTGATTTCAGTTTATCTTTGAAAAAAAATCCATGTTGGTTCTCTCTTCTATACAAGTAATCCCCCTGGGATCTGGATTCAAGTGATTTAAGTTGGCACAGCATTTTGCTATACGCGAGCAAAACTAATTCTTTCAATACGTTGTGCGGACAATTCGCGCCCGGACAATTCGCTCCCAGGATATTTCGCGCCCTGGACATTTCGCTCCTGGATAATTCGCACCCGGACAATTCGCACTCGAAAAATTCGCTCCCGAATAATTCACACCCGGATAATTCTGTAAATCTTTGGTTTATTAAAATTAAATATTTTTAAGAGGCTACTAGACGATTGCCTTTACAGAATGTATGTAGTAGTGCACATCTTGGTAAACATCTACTTCATGGAAAAACACATAATTTTTATCTACTGCGCTTTTGTTTTGAGAAAATAAGAATAGGTAACTGAAACGTCTTTTGTGGAGTAATTAAATACCAAATAGTTATACCGAGTTATAGTATATCTACAATATTATGTGTAATATTCGCTACTTTTGAGACGCTCTTAATATTAAAACAGAATCAACATATAATACCGTACACAAACAAAGTGATAAGTCTAAAGTTAAAAATATTTACATTATAAGATCAAGATGAAAATAGAAAAAGGAAGTAATTTTAACGCTCCCTTACATAAAGATTTCTTAATGAAGACACATAAAAAATTGTTCTTTATTTCTTTAGTTGAAAAGGGTGACAAAGGAAATGAATTAAATTTATTTTAGACAAAACGAGTATGTATAAATGACAATAGAACAATGCATTTCATAGATGGCACTAAATTTGGATAAGTAATTAAGATAATATTATAATTAAAGGTAAATTTGAAAAGACCCCGATAACACAAATTGCACTTCATAAAGAAACAATAAGAGAAATATCGTAATGACATCCTTTCTATTATTTCTGGAAGATGAATAGGGTTTATTACAAGGTAAAAGTAATTAGGTCCGAAAAATCAGGTTTAAGAACGTATGACCATAACTAATTAGAACTTTAACGCCTGTATAGTGTCTTCATTCTTGAACGTTTGACAGAGTGGTATTTTAAAATTTATTTGAGTACGGGTTTTGATTTTGTGTATACTTTTTTTTAATTTTAAAAAATTTTATTTCTGGTGTTAGTGTTGTGGTGGTGTTCAGAAAAGGTAAGTTTCCAGTTTTCTTAGAACCAGTTTTACGTTTCTTTGACCACATATGGCTATATGTTGATTATTGGTGACTGAGTAAAATTACACTAACTGCTTATTTTTTTGCGTTATCTTTGCTACAACTATGGTAGTGAATGAACTTAAAAAAGTTTCTTTTTGATTTTCTTACTGTTATTTATTTTATAGTTTGAAGAGATACATGGAAAAATTCTGGCAATTTTTTAAGAGATTGTTAATCAAAACAGTAAAGCTTTTAAAAATCTTGAAACGTTTTAGGAATAGGTGGATGTTGATGATTTTTTCTTTTAAATGTTTGTAATTATTAAGTACCTATATACTTCCTTTTTAATTTTTGTATGGCATACCTAGTACTAAAGCAAAACCCTTAGCATTGGTAATTGTGCAACAAGGAAGATAGGACATCATTGGAAAGGCTTTCCTTCTCTGAATTTGGCGAGACTATAATTTTTTAGATTTGATATTTTCGAAATATTTTAAAAGTAAGTTGAGGACGCGCTGTTGTTTATGCCATTGGAAAAATTTCCGGCCGATCACTATGTAATTGAAACTAATGCGATCGTGCGTCAAAATTATGCAGTTGCAAATGGTATAAAAAAGAGAAAACTTGTACCTGCAACGTCGAATGCGCTGGAAATGAAACAACTAAACCAAAAAAATTACATATCCGAATTCAGAGATGGGCGACCTTACCAACGATGCATCATTTAAGATTTTAAGGGTTGCACTGTCAGCGATGCGAGACAAAGACATTAGTGAGCAAGTTTTATTTTAGACACTGTTTCCTTCCATGATCAATTTGACGTGCCAAAACGTTTTTTGAAAATTATTTTAATTTACATAAATAGCTATGTATCGTTTCTAATGCACCACCGTATATTATTTAGCTTCGGAGAAATAACACCAAAATCTCTCCATAAAAATTGTTATAATAATAAATGGGTAGATTTTGGTGTTATTTCGCCGAAGCTTCTTAAGCACCCCATTGAGAGTCATGGATCTTCACAATTTCAGTATATTATTTAAATAATAGCCATATAATTTATAGCAAGATCAATTTTTTTCACGATATTTATCAACATTTTTTGCTTTTTTCGTTACTTTACAGTTCTTATCTCTTTAATTTTACGGAAATTCTCAAGAATCTATTTGTTTTACGTTCAAATATGATTATAATTTACTTGAGATTCTTTTAAGACAATACATACGTATTTCGTTATGTGTCCTTTAAATGGACGACATCGAAGGTTAGAGAACTAGGAAACTTAACTTGCAGCTATTAACAAATAATAATTGTTAACATTTTATTTAGACTTTCATATTCCTATTGCAGTATTATTTGTGCTAAAAGGTTTCCAAATGAAAAAAACCTTGATTGTGAATTGGTACAATTATAGGTTTAAGAAATGTCAGGTGACAGTTTTGCTGATAGACCGATACCAGCGTTTAGCAGCATCCGTCTACTTGTGAACATGAGTGCATGGACAATTTACATCACGGATGAGTGTCTTTTTACCTTTTTTTGTATTTTTTTAAAATACATTTTCATTCATGGTACCTTTAGCAAGTGTTCTCATGTTTAATACGGAGATTACAATAAAATAAGTACTAAATTCCAGATGTAGAGTGATATGGATCCTATTAAAGTGACCTAAAATATCTACTGCTTTGATATGGTCCATTCCATTTAAAAAGGTACATAGGATTGTACGTACGAATTCTTGCCTCATAAATATACTATTAAAAAAATTATTCCTCTACAAATTGTATGGCTATTGTTTAACCAACATAAATATTTAAGTGCCACATTAAAATGCCAAAATCAAAGAAAATATCATCAAAAATGGACTTGTCCCTGAGGCTAAAAGTTGAAATTTGATTTGTTACAAAAAGTTGATAATGGATATGAGATTTAGGC
This sequence comes from Photinus pyralis, assembly GCF_008802855.1. NCBI lineage: Eukaryota > Metazoa > Arthropoda > Insecta > Coleoptera > Lampyridae > Photinus > Photinus pyralis. Next base: position 16,266,504 of record NW_022170663.1, on the reverse strand, counting down.
GGTGCAAACTATACGGGGCGCGTAACAATGGAGTTCGGTACAACGAAAAGGGGAAAGAGATACATAATCTATGAAGGATACATGTACCTCTTTGCTAAGAACCTTAAACTCCAAAACTGCTCATCATGGCTGTGTCGAGCGAGAAGAGAAAAGAAGGATCCATCGGCTCTGAGTTTAACGTGCAATGCCAGGATCTGGATCAACGATGACAAGGTAAGATTAGCTAAACCGAGCACTGATTTTGGAAGTGCAGATGGTTTCCGGGTGCGAATTGTCCGAGAGCGAATTATTCGGGTGCGAATTGTCCTAACAACCGTTTCTACCATGTCTCAACGTTTCCACAATTTTGTCCGAGAGTAAATTTAAAGAAAAGCCAAAAGACCAAAGGCGCCCCTGTTTCATGTTACCATATTCTCTCGCAGACAAGTTTAACTGACACATGAATTTCCGAGGTCGATAAAGTTGGCACCTCCACTTTGCCTAAATGAAGTAGAAATATGGCTATAATTTACGACTAATTAAAGACTAATTTGTACCCAAATTAGATTTTCATTGTTTCCGGTTTTACGGCGGAACTAAGCAGGGCATATTTTTACTTGATTTGGGGAAAGTGAGGGTGCCAACTTTATCGATCTGAATTTCGGATCTCAAGAGTTATCGGAATTTTGGTATGTTACTTTTGTAATAATTATTGTTCTTGATTTCCTCACGAAACTATAGCAGTGTACTTACGTATGGTGGAAAGTTTCACATTTTAAGCACTTTACACGTAGTTCGCAATTCGATCTACCGCGTCCACGTAACGACTACCTCATTAAACCGTATTTCCGTAATCAGTTTCTCAATACTAAATATTTGCCTTTGTTTCACACGTTTGATTATAAAAACAGGTAAAAATAGAAACCAATTAATAATTTATTGCAGTTACGCAAACGAATAATAAAAAAAAACATCTGTCGCCTTGATTAACTTAATTATTAATGAACCAAAAAATGGGCCACGCGCCAAGCGATAAAGTTTTTTTTTGTTGTAAGTATTGAAAAAGTAAAAGAGGCCATCGTAAATTTCGGGGTTTGATAATAATCGATAACGGCGTAGGAAGTCCGTGTTGCGATAAGGAGGTGGGTACTATTTTTAGTAAGAAGCTGAATAATGCAAAGGATGACGGTTGGTTAGAAAATGTTCGAGAAGCTCCACTCATGCATATGCAATTTTTATACCAGAAGAGGAAGCGTGACATTGCCATTTGTTATAGCTACCAACCAAGGAGATGTTAATTGCGGAGACAAAGACAGTCCCGATGGCCAAAAAGGGTAGTTTTTGGCCTTCTAACAAAATCCCGTAGTTGCTTTTGGTCAAAAATCAACTGAAGAGTGAAGAAGAAGTATTATTTTGGTCTGAGATCACTTGGTCCCATTATGGCAGACGGCCTCGATTTCGATTGAATTTTTCTGATCTCCTATCGCGATACGTTCCGTAGAAACGCTTTGCTGGAAAATCTTGTCTCCAGAGCGGTCGATCACAATCTACGGTTTGTCGAATTAATTAAATTCGTCCAGTTTTCCAGATTCATAGTGTTCTTCCAGGAATTTTTCCATTTCTTTTTCCTCCGATTCACCGGTCACTTTAGATTCATTTTTTTTTCGACTGTGGTTTCGTCGGTTCGTTCATATTACTCAAATTCTTCAAATATTTCAATATCTTTTAATTCTTTGCCTTGGATCCTTCAAATTGTAACGAACTAAGGTTGAACACCACTACTTGCGTTAGATTAAATTGAATCTCT
>NW_022170663.1:16264271-16264618 GCF_008802855.1 Photinus pyralis | reverse complement strand
TTAATAAGAAAAAGTGTTTTCCCGAGAAATTTTGGTGTAGTCGATTTTTGGTAAAAAAGGAAGGCTATACACTGCTTTTTTTTGAGCCCCGAAAAAAAAATTGTCTCAGATCGACCTAGAAAAAATATTTTCTTATAGAATGTGGCCTGTAGAATCGATAACTTCAAACAGTTCCATGATTGGGCTACTAGTTCAAAAGTTACAGCCCTTTGAATTTTTTTTCCAAATTGGATTCTAGTCTATAACTTTTGATTGAAAAGTCTGATCGAAAAAGTACGAATTGATTTGGATTCTACGCACCCAAATTAACAAGAAAAAGTGTTTTCCCGAGAAATTTTGGTGTAGTC